>NC_069503.1:111901883-111924383 GCF_027579735.1 Bombina bombina
CACACTACACTTCTCTAAAGCAAGAACTTAAGGCATCGGTGTCTGAGTTGAAGAGAGATATTTCCCTATTAGGGGAGAGAACAGATTCTCTGGAAAAAAAACAAGAAGACCTACATGTTGACCATTCCAATCTGTTAAGTTACGCTCAATCACTAGCAGAGATGATATCTGGTTTGGAGACCAAATTAGCAGATCAGGAGGATAGATCACGTCGGAACAACCTCAGAATAAGAGGTGTTTCTGAGGAAGTTGGCCCAGCGGAGCTACTTACCCACTTACAGTCTCTCTTCACAGAGCTACTTGGTTCTACTTCCCCTCAGGAGAGCCTTATTGACAGAGCTCATAGAGTCCTTAGACCACGGAATGCACCCATGGGGTCTCCCAGAGATGTAATTGTTCGGTTACATTACTTCACATTTAAAGAGAGAGTCCTCAGCGCTTCATTTCAGAATAAAAGCTTGAAAGACCCATTCCAGGACATACAGATTTTCCCAGACCTCTCTGCCCACACTCTATATTGGAGAAGACTCTTTCACCAAGTTACCCAATGCCTTCGTAATAACAACATTAAATACAGATGGGGTTTTCCTGTCCGTATATTTTTTCAATTCAATGATACCCCATACACCATCACAACTCTTGACCAAGGTTTCCAGATTCTACAATCCCTGAAACTCCTCCCGTCAGACAACCATCCTCCAGCTCCACAAGAAAATACTAAGAAGCTCAATGCCACAGCGGCCTCCTGGCGGCCTCAACACCAAGCCTTCAGTTTTCAGTCCTCAAGGGGAGGTCCCCCATCATCACCGCCCTCGAAAAGACCCCAGATGTAAAGAGAAGGTCTCAATTTTCAACGTACTGTGATTCACCTTGCTAAATCACACAAGGTCTATATCTACCGGACTGCCCTCTCTTCTACCATTATACTCATATGTTGTCTCTGCCCCCTTTTTTCCCCTGACATTCCCCTCTATATAACACTGTTTATCCCCTCGGGACTCTCAGCTAACAGAGACTAGAAGAAGATGGACGGGTAATGTAAATGTAAATTATTCATGTTATTGTTAGGAATTCACCACCTAGCTTATATGTTTTGATTCTTACTGTATTATGGCTTACGCTGTATTGTTATACCTAACCACTTTATGCTATTCACAATAGGCCTAATCAAATCCTGTCTCCATACTTGGAGTTATTCCCCAGCTCATACCCAAGTTAGCTTATAGACTGGATATTTTTATAAACTTAACTAGCTTTACGCTTAGGAACCCACTTTAAGTACACCCTCACATGATACATTTACTAGTCCCAACAACCTACTGGTACTGGGTACTCTATTTCAGACTTTAACAGAGTACTTTTCTTCCTCAACATTGTGAGACAATTATGTATATAGCAGAATCTACCCTGGCCCTAATTGATTGTTTGACATAGGTCACCATCTAACATAGAAAACACTCGTAAATTAATCATATTGGATCCTCTGGAAGGTGGTATATGTCTTTAATAAGCCCTCAAAATCTTCATAACCTACTCACCTTGTCTTATTCCACGGATACCGCATTAAGATAAGCAGGTTGAATCTAGCAAGCCAATTCACACTTAACCTTTCACATAGTAGTACTAACTGTCTAAGTCATCATTCACACAGCGCCAGGTCACACTAGGTAGAACTGTTCTCATGATCTATATACAACTGTGGTGCTATTGTATAAGTTTATCTCTGCATAGTTAAGAAATGCAATAATTCCCTCTCAGCAGTCCTCTTTATAATACTGTTGTACATCTGAATCCCCCCCTTGCTTCGAACGTTATATTTGAAATGGTTGAAATGTTTGAAATGTTGTTTATGTTTGCTCTGTTACACTTTGTTAGTATTGGACAGACCAATTTCTTCCCATAGTCATTCTTCTTATTGAGTATTGTCGCCCTTAGTTCATCCCCTTCCTTCCAGACTTCAGCCTGTCAAGTGAAGTAGAACCTCAATCAGGCACCCCCCCATCTCAGTACTCCACATATACTAATATTACCCCTCCCCCCCCTTAGACTGATCCACATCAGTTCCTTCAGGGACCTTTAAATTCCGGAATTACTGCAATAGTCGCCACAGACACTGCATTACAGTTTTCACCCTTAACTACCCCTCCTTTGTTAACCCTTCTCCTTAGGTACTCCCCCTCTTAGTTCTGGTTAAATTTGTTGACATCCTTCTGCTTTCCCCTTTTCCCCCCCTTTTTTCACTTAAGGTCTGCACCTCTATTCTTGCGCCACGAAACATTCTAATTAAGAGTTCATCATCTAAGCAGCTCTAGCCTCCTGCTACTCTCCTTCCCCACTCCCCTTTACCCCCCAAATTTGAGCGGCTTTTGCCTGCTGCATCCCTCTCCCTTAGCTCATATAGTGGGCTCTTCATAATTAAGAATAGTACCTTTTCTCTTATCATAACTCTCTCATAGTTACCAAAAATAGGATTTGGAGAAATAAAGTATAATATCTAAAATGTCAGAACTGAAGTTTCTAACCCTTAATACCCAAGGGCTTAACCCCCCGACCAAGCGTAGTTTATTGCTCACCATGCTATCACGCAATAAAGTTGATGTAGCTTTTATCCAGGAGACACATTGGCTAATTAACACTGATTTTGCACACACATACAGAAAATTCCCCACTGTAGTTACATCGTCTTTCCACTCCAAAGCTAGAGGGGTTGCCATTCTGATTGGCTCCTCAATCCTATATGAAGCGATTTACATAGAAAAAGACCCCCAGGCACGCTTTATAATTTTAATCTGTAAACTCAATTAAAAACTATTTACATTGGTAAACATCTATGCACCCAACTCAGGGCAAATCCGATTTCTTAGACAGCTGCTGGAGTCTGTGTCAGCCGTGACCCAAGGAGAACTGATTTTGGGAGGGGATTTTAACCTCATTTGGAACCCCCTGGTCGATAGAACAGGCCCCCCGATTTCCACATCGGAAAGGACGCTACGCCCGTTATCTACAGCCTTCCAAAACTTAATTAAACAGTACAACCTTTATGACGTCTGGAGAGCGGTTCATCCGAATAGACGAGAACACACTTTCTATTCAGCTCCCCATAAGTCTCATACTCGGATTGATCTCTTCTTCTTAAGCTCACATCTGTTAGATGCGATCTCAGACGTGACGATCTCAGTGATCTCGTGGTCGGACCACGATTCCCTGACAATTGTACTAGGTAACCCCCCCTGCACGCGGCGGGCATGTCGTGGCGCCTCAAAAATTCTCTGGTCACTACACCTGAGATTAGGGCAGAGACTTTATCAACACTCACCACTTTTCTGAGTGTCAATCAAACTCCTCTTCTTTCGGAAGAGGTGCTTTGGGCCACTCTCAAGGCATACCTCAGGGTTTTTTTTATTGACAAGTTCGCCCAGATTAGGAAGGCACGAGGAACCTCGCTCGCATCTCTTAATTGTTTACTGAGAACTTTGAAGCTCGAGCTCTCTAACTCTTATTCCGCTACAACAAATGCTCAAATGTCAGAGATTACTAAGCAGATAAAGGATCTGGAAGTCAATGAAACTCAGCCCTTGTTAGAAAGACTTAAACAAGTCTACTATCATAATAATAATAAAGTCTCTACTTTATTGGCCAGGAAACTTAGGAACCGAACGGCACAAGCCAAAATTACTTCTATAAAGACCTGCAGTGGCTGTGTAACATCTCCAGCTGGTATTGGAGAAGCTTTTAAACATTTCTACTACCAGCTGTATAACCTAGGCTCCTCAGACACTACGAAAACTCTTGACCCAGATAGTATCCGCAGATACCTCTCCTCCCTAAGTCTCCCTCAAATGGACCAAGCGGATACAATAGCTTTGACATCTCCTATCTCTCTTGAAGAAGTCATCTTAGCCATTAGAGACCTTAAAATTGTGAAATCCCCGGGCCCAGATGGCTTCACGAGCCAATTCTATAAATCCTACTCCCTTCAAATTTATCCAATTCTCTGTAAGGTATTTAACGAAGTATTCAGCAAAGGCAGTTTTCGGAAGGAATTTCTTGAAGCTTCAATTACCACCATACTAAAATCAGGCAAGGACCCTCAGGACTGTGGGAGCTATCGTCCAATATCTTTGCTTAACATAGACACCAAACTTTACGCCAAGATATTAGCAAATCGCCTTGCCCAAATCACCTCCACTCTGATACACCCAGACCAAGTGGGATTTATACCCCAAAGAGAAGGCCCAGACGCCACACGGCGCGTCTTGGACATATTGCTGGAAAGCGCAAAAGGAGATACCCCCACACTAGCCCTGTCATTAGACGCTGAGAAAGCCTTTGATAGGGTGAGGTGGGAGTACTTATGGGTAACTCTGCGCGCCTTTGGGATCCCAGAACAATTTATTACCGCGGTTCAGGCTCTATATTCTAATCCGTCTGCCAGAGTTAAGGGAATAGGGTTTCAATCCAATAGTTTCGACATAACCAATGGGATGAGACAGGGTTGCCCCCTTTCCCCACTCCTGTTTGCTTTCTCTATTGAGCCGCTGGCTCAAGCTATCAGGACGGACCCGGATATCTCCGGCTTTCCTATTAGCACCCATCAACACACTATTTCTTTATATGCGGATGATGTAACTCTTTTGCTCACTGATCCACTCCGGTCACTCAATGCTGTGTTCAAAATCATCTCTAAGTTCAAGACCCTAAGTTACTATAAACTAAATTTTGCTAAAACCGAAGCTTTATATGTCGAAATTACACCTCAGGATCTCCTTATTCTACGTGAAAGATATAGGTTTCAATGGTCACCCCACTCCCTAAAATTGTTGGGTATTCATCTCTCCCCAAATGTTTCCACTGTCATCCTAAAGAACTTTACGGAGAGACTTCCAGATTGGAAAAAACTATTGGACACATGGGATTTTCGTGAAATCTCCTGGACTGGCAGAATCGCGGCCATTAAAATGTCTTATATTCCAAAAATGATTTATCTATTCCGCACTATCCCACTTAATTTACCCAGACCAATTCTTAATAAGCTTCAGAGCCTCATTACTGGTTATGTCTGGAAGGGCAAGAAACCTCGAACGTCGAGACAAACTCTTCAAAGACCTAGTGATAGAGGAGGCCTGGGAATGCCTAACATCATTCTCTACTATCAAGCGGCGCGCCTAGCCCACCTGATAGAATGGGGTCGCAGTGATAGCTCAGCCCTGTGGAGGGAGGTTGAACAGTCGCTTCTCCCTTCAGGAGTGGGATTGACAGACCTCCCTTGGATTCCCTCTCATTATTGGGAAAGCCTCTATACCACACACCCGGTGATCTTAGACACCCTCAAATTCTGGGATCAGACGAGACACTTAAATTCGATCGCTCCCCATCCCTCCCCATGTCAAACCATTGCTAGTGTTCTCTTCTGCTTATCCAATACTCATATCTCCAGCTGGTCTTCTCTTGGAGCAGACCGTATAGTTGACCTTTACGATCATACTGGAGGTATGTCCCATTCATCGATTTGCAATAAATTACGGATTCCAGCTCCGTTGAAATTCGAGGCCTTCCGACTCTGTTCCATAGTCAGATCATGGGGATTCCCTAGAGAGAACCTTAGACCTGCCACAGTGTGGGAACAGCGATGGTCCCTGCCTCACAAGATTAAGGGAACCTTATCGTTCCACTACGAGATACTACTGGATCCCTCCTCTCAACAAAAATTTTCGCAGTTTATAGCTTGGGAAACCAAACTTAATTTCACGGCTGACGCCGACTCCTGGTACAGAGAACTTAAGTCTACTAGAAAGTTATTACATTGCACAGCCCTTTGGGAACTCCACTACAAAATTGCAGTACGATGGCACTTAGTCCCAGTCACCCTTCATAGGATATATGACTCTCACTCCCCTGTTTGCTGGAGGGGCTGTGGACAACTTGGAACTCAGGCACATATCTGGTGGTTCTGTCCCAGAATCTCCTCCGTGTGGCTCTGGGTAACTAACCTACTACACTCCTTAGGCATAATTTTTCAGCTTAGTCCCCAAATTGGCCTGCTTCATCTCAACTTCCCAGCCCTTACCCCTACACATAAAGCCTTATCTATGTACTAATGGCCACTAAATTAGAAATTTCGAAAGCATGGAAACAACTCTCTCCTCCTACCACCTCAAAGATTTTAGCTACAGTCAACTATCTATCAAAAATGGAAGCCTACTCCCATTCAGCCCTAGATAAACTAGATTTCTATCACGCAACTTGGGCTCCTTGGTGGGAAAAATTCTCTAATTAAACAAGCTTGACACTAATTAGACCTTGGTCACCTCCTTCTAATATAATATACCACTACTAATATAATATACTACTACTTTTTTACTGTATACACCTATTTTGCACACCCCTTTCTGACTCAATATTTTTACTTTCTCTCCATTCCTTACCCCATTATCCTTCTTGAGGCTATCCTATGAGAGCATATATTCCCACTTACTTAAGTACTCGTTGTAATATGCCTTATTAATATAAAACTGAGGAAAGTGTTACCTGAAATATCATGCAACATTGGAATATCGTTTGTACTGAAACTATTGAAACTGTACTAGTGGTTGTTATTATTTCCCTTTTGTCTGTATCATTGAAAATGTTACATTTGTATGATATTCTTGTACTATGTGTTTCTCTCAAATAAAAATTTATTAAAAAAAAAACAAAAAAACAAAAACTGTGCGTGTAAACTCACTAAAATGTTGTGTGTGCCTGCCCCTTTTAGACTGTGAGCAGGTGCCAAGCTGCCCTTTAAGGTTGCGCTGCGTGCACATTACGGTGATCTGTCCCTTTAAGGCGTTGTGTGCAGGTGTCGAGCTTCCCTTTAAGGTTGTGCTCCGTCCACATTATGGTGATCTGTCCCTTTAAGGCTCTGTGCGCAGGTGTCGAGCTGCCCTTTAAGGTTGCGCTGCATGAACATCACTGCTCTCTCCTTTTAAGACTGTGCGTGTGGTGCTAGTTGACCCTTTCAAGGCGCTGTGGGGTTTTGCCTGTCCCTTTAAGACTGTGTGACCAGGTGCTATCCTGCCCTTTAAGGCTGTGTGACCAGGTGCTATCCTGCACTTTAAGGCTGTGTGACCAGGTGCTATCCTGCCCTTTAACCCCTTAACGATATGCGTCGTACAGGGTACGTCTTGCACAAACTGGTCTTTAAAGACCAGCGACGTACCCTGTAAGACGTTGGGGTTGAAAGCGGCTGGAAGCGATCCTGATCGCTTTCAGCCGCTTTCCGGTTATTGCAGTGATGCCTCGATATCGAGGCATCACTGCAATAAGATTTTACCCCATCCAATGCAGAGAGAGCCACTCTGCGGCCCTCTCTGCACCGGACATCGATGGCCGCAATCGTTGGTGGGTGGGAGCCGATGTTTTGAGGCGGGTGGGCGGCCATCTGTGGATTACCTAGTGCAGAGGTGGGCGAGATCGTGGGCGGGATCGCTGGGGGTGCGCACGGACACGCGCACCTGGGGGAGGCGAGCGAGCGTGTGCACGGAGAGGGAGCGGGTGGGAACCATTACACTATGGAACAGATTTTGTTTAAATTTAGAGGGAGAGAGGGGGGTATACAAAATTTAATCTAGATAATCGAAGTGATCTGGGAGGGAGTGGGGTTTAGTCTTGGGGGGGAAGCTACACTACAGAAAAGTGGGGGGGGGAATAAAAAATATTTTTTTTTGTAGAGGGGGAGGGTTAGAGAGCTGTTTGGGGGGGGGGGAATCAGGGAGGTTTGGGGCTAAGGGGGATCCTACACAGCAGCATATGTAAATATGCTATATAAAATAAAAAATAAAAATAAAAAAGATACCTTTTATTTTATTACTGGCAGACTTTCTGCCAGTACTTAAGATGGCGGGGACAATTGTGGGGTGTGGGAGGGAAGAGAGCTGTTTGGGAGGGATCAGGGGGTCTGATGTGTTAGGTGGGAGGCTGATCTCAACACTAAAGCTAAAATTAACCCTGCAAGCTCCCTACAAGATCCCTAATTAACCCCTTCACTGCTAGACATAATACACGTGTGATGTGCAGCGGCATTTAACAGCCTTCTAATTACCAAAAAGCATCGCCAAAGCCATATAAGTCTGCTATTTCTGAACAAAGGGGATCCCAGAGTAGCATTTACAACCATTTGTGCCATAATTGCACAAGCTGTTTGTAAATAATTTCAGTGAGAAACCTAAAATTGCGAAAAAAAATTATTTTTTTTTAAAATTTGATCGCATTTTGCGGTGAAATGGTGGTATTAAATATACCAAAATGGACCTAGATCAATGCTTTGGGATGTCTTCTAAAAAAAAATATATACATGTCAGGGATATTCAGGGATTCCTGACAGTGTTCCAATGTAACTAGCGCTAATTTTGAAAGAAAATGGTTTGGAAATAGTAAAGTGCTACTTGTACTTATTGCCCTATAACTTGCAAAAAAAGCAAAGAACATGTAAACATTGGGTATTTCTAAACTCAGGACAAAATTTAGAAACTATGTAGCATGGTTGTTTTTTGGTGGTTGTAGATGTGTAACAGATTTTGGGGGTCAAAGTTAGAAAAAGTGTGTGTTTTTTCCATTTTTTCCTCATATTTTATAATTTTTTTAATAATAAGTTATGATATGATGAAAATAATGGTATCTTTAGAAAGTCCATTTAGTGGCGAGAAAAACGGTATATAATATGTGTGTGTACAGTAAATGAGTATATAATATGTGTGTGTACAGTAATGAGTATATAATATGTGTGGGTACAGTAATGAGTATATAATATGTGTGGGTACAGTAATGAGTATATAATATGTGTGGGTACAGTATGAGTATATAATATGTGTGGGTACAGTATGAGTATATGTGTGGGTACAGTATGAGTATATAATATGTGTGGGTACAGTAATGAGTATATAATATGTGTGGGTACAGTATGAATATATAATATGTGTGGGTACAGTAAATGAGTATATAATATGTGTGGGTACAGTAATGAGTATATAATATGTGTGGGTACAGTATGAGTATATAATATGTGTGTGTACAGTAATGAGTATATAATATGTGTGTGTACAGTATGAGTATATAATATGTGTGGGTACAGTAATGAGTATATAATATGTGTGGGTACAGTATGAGTATATAATATGTGTGGGTACAGTAATGAGTATATAATATGTGTGGGTACAGTAATGAGTATATAATATGTGTGGGTACAGTATGAGTATATAATATGTGTGTGTACAGTAATGAGTATATAATATGTGTGGGTACAGTATGAGTATATAATATGTGTGGGTACATTATGAGTATATGTGTGGGTACAGTATGAGTATATAATATGTGTGGGTACAGTAATGAGTATATAATATGTGTGGGTACAGTATGAATATATAATATGTGTGGGTACAGTAAATGAGTATATAATATGTGTGGGTACAGTAATGAGTATATAATATGTGTGGGTACAGTATGAGTATATAATATGTGTGTGTACAGTAATGAGTATATAATATGTGTGTGTACAGTATGAGTATATAATATGTATGGGTACAGTATGAGTATATAATATGTGTGGGTACAGTAATGAGTATATAATATGTGTGAGTACAGTAATGAGTATATAATGTGTGGGTACAGTATGAGTATATAATATGTGTGGGTACAGTAATGAGTATATAATATGTGTGGGTACAGTATGAGTATATAATATGTGTGGGTACAGTAATGAGTATATAACATGTGTGAGTACAGTAATGAGTATATAATATGTGTGTGTACAGTAATGAGTATATAACATGTGTGGGTACAGTATGAGTATATAATATGTGTGGGTACAGTAATGAGTATATAATATGTGTGGGTACAGTAATGAGTATATAATATGTGTGGGTACAGTAATGAGTATATAATATGTGTGTGTACAGTAATGAGTATATAATATGTGTGGGTACATTAATGAGTATATAATATGTGTGGGTACAGTAATGAGTATATAATATGTGTGGGTACAGTATGAGTATATATTATGTGTGGGTACAGTAATGAGTATATAATATGTGTGGGTACAGTAATGAGTATATAATATGTGTGGGTACAGTAATGAGTATGTAATATGTGTGGGTACAGTAATGAGTATATAATATGTGTGTGTACAGTATGAGTATATAATATGTGTGGGTACAGTAATGAGTATATAATATGTGTGGGTACAGTAAATGAGTATATAATATGTGTGGGTACAGTAATGAGTATATAATATGTGTGGGTACAGTAATGAGTATATAATATGTGTGGGTACAGTATGAGTATATAATATGTGTGGGTACAGTAAATGAGTAAGAGGACAATTACAGCTAAACACAAACACCGCAGAAATGTAAAAATAGCCCTGGTCTTTAAGGGAAAGAAATTGAAAAATGGCCTTGGTCCTTAAGGGGTTAAGGCTGCACATTATTTCCTCAGCAGTTTGTACAGTTGTTACTGAGAGGGCTGCTTTAAGTGTCTGTGTACAGTAAACAGTTACAAATGTATAAAACCTATAGGCTGAGGGTTTGATACAATGTATCCATGTAGGTGAGCAGAGCTGGCTGGCTGTGGAAAGTCTATGGGGAGAACAGGGGCTTTACACCCCAAAATATGACTCCCCTTTTTGTTCCTGGAGACACAAACACTGCAGCATTGTTGGTAGCCCTCATCTGAACCCCCACACCAATGTTTGTAGAAAAATAATGAGATATGGCTGAGAAAATGATTGAGAACGCTAAACTAAGATTTTACCAACATTTATAACAATTATAAACTTTTTAAGAAGACTAGAAAGTGACTAAAACTTGTAATCACACAACACACACAACGCCCTCAGTAGCACAGGGATTAACACAGAGCTTATTATCACATTACCTGGTACTCACCCAGCTACAGCTCCACAGGAAGTAAATGGGAGAACAGTGAGTTCAATACTGGACTACATCTCCCAGACTACATGCTTAGAAGTCACATGTTAATCAGCAGCCAATCAGACAAAAGAAAATATGCAACCATTTCAAAGACAAATAGGATGCTTTTTAACATTGCTTAAATCTGCAAATTCCTGAAATGTAGTAACTGAGCCCATTGTCACTGTCATATCCTCTACTAGTACATTACAGCTACACTATATACATAAAGCTACACAATATATATTAGTACTTTCACTAGTACTAAGAGAGCTGCACTTTGTATTAACCCCTTCACTAGCACAGAAAGCTTCTCAGTGCTCATATTTAACCCCTTCACTAACAGAGTGAGGTGCACATGGAGTTAACTCTTTTAAGAGGTAAGAAAGACAAAGTTAAACTTACATGAGTCAGGTAGAGTATGTCATTATAAACACATTTCCAATTTACTTTTATCATTAAATTTGCTTTGTCCTCATGGTATTCTTTGTTGAAAACTAAAGCTAGGTAGGCTCGTATGCTATTTTCTAAGCCCTTGAAGGCCGCCTCTTATCTTAGTGTATTTTAACAGTTTTTTCACAGCTACACAGTGCTAATTCATATGTGCAATATAGATAACATTGTGCTCACTCCCATAGATTGGCTAAAATGCAATTCTGTCAAAAGCACTGAGATAGGGGGCAGTTTACAAAGGCTTAGATATAAGGCAATCACAGAGGTAAAAAGTGTATTAATATAACTGTGTTGGTTATGCAAAACTGGTGAATGGGTAATAAAAGGATTATTTTTATTTTTTTATTTTTTTAAACAATAAACTTTCTGGAGTAGACTGTACCTTTAAATTAACTTCTATTTTCAAATTAACTGTTTTTCTTTGTATCCTTTGTTGACATCAATATGTAAATATCCTACACTATTGGGGGCTATCTGGGGATTGGTGGGTACACACATATGTGTTTAGCTAACTGCTAGTTGTGCATAACTGCTCTGGAGCTGATTTTAACTAAGTTATATGTAAGCAATAGGGCATTCATTTCTTATTGTAGTTTTGTGTCCATTTACTGATCACAGATAAATGCATAGTATTTATTAACCCCTTCAGTAGCACACGGATTAACACAGAGTTTATTATCACATTACCTGGTACAGGCTGCTACATTGTATCTGTGTAACATGTATATAATTAATTAAAGGGGCAGTGCAGTGTAAAATGCTCTCCATTAGAAGTGTTCCTAATGACTTATTATACCAGCTGCAGAGTATAAAATTGTACTTTTAGGTTTATTTTTAATATGTAATAGCTGTTTCTGTTAACTGAACCCACAACCCAATGCAATGGGCTGATCTTCCAAGGAAAGCAGACCTAATTACCTTATCTCTGTATTATTTTTTCTTTTATAAACCTTCTTGTTTATGTAGATTTTCTATAGATAGTACTTGAAATAAAATGTGTTACAATATCTAATATAAATAAGAAAAAGTAACCAAAATCACAGCAAATAAAAAAATCATAAATAAATGTTATTTAAAAGTAGAAAACTATACAAAATATAAAACTGTAGTGACTCTTTAATACTATATAAGGATATCTCTGCATTTGTACAGTGTCCTCAAGTTGTTTTTTCTTTACACCGCACATTAAAGAGAGAAAGCTTATATAGAGTAAGACTAGGGTTGCCCCATTTAGTTCAGACCAAACCCAAACATTCATGCGCCGTGCACAGCACACTATGTATAATAGCACAGGCACAGCACACTATGTATAATAGCACAGCACACTATGTATAATAACACAGCATACTATGTATAATAGCACAGGCACAGCACACTATGTATAATAACACAGCACACTATGTATAATAGCACAGCACACTATGTATAATAACACAGCACACTATGTATAATAGCACAGCACACTATGTATAACAACACAGCACACTATGTATAATAGCACAGCACACTATGTATAATAGCACAGGCACAGCACACTATGTATAATAACACAGCACACTATGTATAATAACACAGCACACTATATATAATAACCCAGCACACTATGTATAATAACACAGCACACTATGTATAATAACACAGCACACTATGTATAATAGCACATAAGCACAAACTCGCACATAGATATTCACACTCTGACACACTCTCTATCTCATACACACTCTCTCACACACTCTGTCATACAATTACACTCACACATACATACTCTATCTCACACACACACTAACACACTAATAGACACGCACACACAAATACACTCACTCTTTCACACACAGAATCACACACATAGATACATACTCTCTCTTACATTCTCTCACTCATACTCACTCACTCTTTCACACACACTCACTCACTCTCTCACACTCACTCTTTCACAAACACTCACTCATTCTTTCACACACTCACTCACTCTTTCACACACAGAATCACACACACAGAAAGACACTGACAAACACAAAGACACACTCTCACACACAAAGACACTTACACTCAAGAGAGACATAACTGTATGCATGTGCAGTATGTTGCACCTTTTTGGCTGCAGGCTGTCTCCCAACATACTTGGACATTTCCTGCTCTTCTGGCCCATAAGTTACTTTTGTGTCGTGTATGGGGTTAATGTGCTCCCACAAAAGTATCAATCATTGTGACCGGTTCATACATCACTTTCTTACTGTCCCCCTGACAGATACCAGACTGCTCAGTTTATCATTATATGGGACATCCTTTAATAGTATAAAAAAGTCACTACATTTCTAATTTTTTTTAATATATATTTTAAAATCACATTTATATATAATATTTACTTAAAGGGACATTACACACCTTATTTATTTAGTAATTGTGCTTTGGTGTTTAAGATATTACTTAAACTGTCAGAGTTCAGCCTGGAATTGAACCTGGGACCTGTCTCTATTTCTGCCGCTGTTATTTCCCAGCCTGTTGTTTTACCACTATGCCACCAGATGGCTTGATCACAGGAAAGGAATATTGTGTTTTTCTGTTTGCTGCAACTTTGGCTCTCTGGCTCCACCTGCTTGCCAGCTGAAAGAAATCATTTAATCAGCAGCCTGCTTTATCTGGGAGGTTTGTTTGCAATTTTGTGCTTTCACAATGAGAGTGATACTCTGAAAGACTCTCTGCTCCTGTACCCTGTGAGAAATACAGATTTGTTGGATTTCCTGGTTCCTGATTTCTGCTTCAACTACTGACTACTCTTCTGGATAATCCCTTGGCACTGTGTTTCATTTTTGGACTGATTTCCTGGCAATTGAGCTTGCCTAAAACTTTCTTTCCTAAGGACTGACTCAGGTACTTTTGCTTGCTTGTTTCCTGATACTACAAAGTTCCAATTGCAGTTTATGCAAATATCCTGTTTGTTTCTACAAAGTTCCAAATTGCAGTCTATTCAAATATACTGTTTGTTTCTACAAAGTTCCAAATTGCAGTTTATGCAAATATACTGTTTGTTTCTACAAAGTTCCAATTGCAATCTATGCAAATATCCTGTTTGTTATTACAAAGCGCTGCATTCCTGCTTGTTATTTCAAAGTGCTGCTTTCCTGAGTGTTATTACACAGTTCCAGTCTACAGCATATGCAAATATCCTGTTTGTTATTACAAAGCGCTGCATTCCTGCCTGTTATTACAAAGAACTGTATTCCTGCCTTAAACTGCAACCTATCTAATTGTATATCTCTACATTGCTTTATCCCAGTGTTTTTCAACCAGTGTGCCTTGGGAGATCCTCAGGTGTGCCACGGCAGACTGACAACAGTGTGACATATTTTTTAAACTTTGCTTGTTTTTTACTCCCAGTGCAGGGGTAGTTTGTAGGAGGCATGGCATAACAGCACAATACATACAGTATGTATGTATGTATGTTGTTTTTTTTTAATTTTGGGATGGTGGTGTGCCACAGGATTTTTTAATGTAAAAAAGTGTGCCACAGCAAACAAAAGGTTAAAAATCAATTTATCCTATAAATAAAACCATCACCTTTATTTCCTAAAACGTTGTACCTGTTTAATTATGCCTAAAAGGAAAGACTCATGCAGACAAAACACAACATTAACCCCAAAACCTGACACCTCTGCACAACAGCTCCTTACTCCTGAACCTGCTCCCTTGCAGAGTATGACAGAATGTGAAAGCCATAAATTGGAGCTTGCAGAGGTGATTCACTCTTTGACTGAAGTGTCAGAGAGAATTTTGTCTGGACTCTCATCTACTACAACTTAACCAACTTCTAAAATCTCTTCCAGATGCATTGAAGTCACTTATCCAAGATTTCACTGCAGGATTCCAGACTTTACAGGATAGCCTGAAAGACTTTTTCAATAAAAAATGTTTTGGGTTTGGCACTCCTACTCCTGTGCCCACTACCCCAAAGGCTGTATCCTTATCAATCAAAAGGAGGATTTCAACCCCTCTTACCACTGATGAAATGGCCAGAAGGAGAAATAATGGCTTATGTTTCTATTGTGGAGCTACTGGGCATGTAATTTCCTTTTGTCCAGTGAGACCCCCTAAGAAGTCTGTTCCGCGGTCTCCACCTCTAAATTCTGAGTCATCAAATGGACAGGCTACAGAGAGGAAGTCAAACTGTGATCCCACTTCGGATTCCTCTGGAGATGAGCTTTGCATAGGTTCTATTTTACATCCCCAATTTGATCAGCCTAGGACTGCACCTTTCAAAGACTCTGATTCCTGTGAAGTACTAACATGTCATCCACAGAATCCTAGTACTATGAATCCAGAAATTTTCCTACCAGATCCAGCTACATTCTTATCTTTGTGCTTTCCAGAGGAAATGTCTAACTATTCAACCATTGACGATGATACTGATTCTGACACTGAAGGTACAGTGCTTCAAACTGCTGTGCGATCAAAAGGTCCTTTACCACCTCTACCTCAGACCCACCTCTCCAGAACCTACAAGACTAGAACTGCACAGAAACCAAAGATCAGTCCTGTTGGGGCCCTCTATACTAATTCCAGTCTACAGAATCCTCTCCTGAAGAGCCCTTCAAAAAAGAAAATACCCTCTGATTGTGCATATGCCTCTGATGGCACTTTGGTACGCCTCAAAGATTTGGAGTTATATGAGAATGCCAAGTCCGCCCAGAGGTCGTCCTTGAGGAGGGGATACTGTCAGGGTTCAGCCTGGAATTAAACCTGGGACATGTCTCTATTTCTGCAGCTGTTATTTCCCAGCCTGTGTTACCACTATGCCACCAGATGGCACACAAACACCGCAGAAATGTAAAAATAGCCCTGGTCTTTAAGGGAAAGAAATTGAAAAATGGCCTTGGTCCTTAAGGGGTTAAGGCTGCACATTATTTCCTCAGCAGTTTGTACAGTTGTTACTGAGAGGGCTGCTTTAAGTGTCTGTGTACAGTAAACAGTTACAAATGTATAAAACCTATAGGCTGAGGGTTTGATACAATGTATCCATGTAGGTGAGCAGAGCTGGCTGGCTGTGGAAAGTCTATGGGGAGAACAGGGGCTTTACACCCCAAAATATGACTCCCCTTTTTGTTCCTGGAGACACAAACACTGCAGCATTGTTGGTAGCCCTCATCTGAACCCCCACACCAATGTTTGTAGAAAAATAATGAGATATGGCTGAGAAAATGATTGAGAACGCTAAACTAAGATTTTACCAACATTTATAACAATTATAAACTTTTTAAGAAGACTAGAAAGTGACTAAAACTTTTAATCACACAACACACACAACCCCCTCAGTAGCACAGGGATTAACACAGAGCTTATTATCACATTACCTGGTACTCACCCAGCTACAGCTCCACAGGAAGTAAATGGGAGAACAGTGAGTTCAATACTGGACTACATCTCCCAGACTACATGCTTAGAAGTCACATGTTAATCAGCAGCCAATCAGACAAAAGAAAATATGCAACCATTTCAAAGACAAATAGGATGCTTTTTAACATTGCTTAAATCTGCAAATTCCTGAAATGTAGTAACTGAGCCCATTGTCACTGTCATATCCTCTACTAGTACATTACAGCTACACTATATACATAAAGCTACACAATATATATTAGTACTTTCACTAGTACTAAGAGAGCTGCACTTTGTATTAACCCCTTCACTAGCACAGAAAGCTTCTCAGTGCTCATATTTAACCCCTTCACTAACAGAGTGAGGTGCACATGGAGTTAACTCTTTTAAGAGGTAAGAAAGACAAAGTTAAACTTACATGAGTCAGGTAGAGTATGTCATTATAAACACATTTCCAATTTACTTTTATCATTAAATTTGCTTTGTCCTCATGGTATTCTTTGTTGAAAACTAAAGCTAGGTAGGCTCGTATGCTATTTTCTAAGCCCTTGAAGGCCGCCTCTTATCTTAGTGTATTTTAACAGTTTTTTCACAGCTACACAGTGCTAATTCATATGTGCAATATAGATAACATTGTGCTCACTCCCATAGATTGGCTAAAATGCAATTCTGTCAAAAGCACTGAGATAGGGGGCAGTTTACAAAGGCTTAGATATAAGGCAATCACAGAGGTAAAAAGTGTATTAATATAACTGTGTTGGTTATGCAAAACTGGTGAATGGGTAATAAAAGGATTATTTTTATTTTTTTATTTTTTTAAACAATAAACTTTCTGGAGTAGACTGTACCTTTAAATTAACTTCTATTTTCAAATTAACTGTTTTTCTTTGTATCCTTTGTTGACATCAATATGTAAATATCCTACACTATTGGGGGCTATCTGGGGATTGGTGGGTACACACATATGTGTTTAGCTAACTGCTAGTTGTGCATAACTGCTCTGGAGCTGATTTTAACTAAGTTATATGTAAGCAATAGGGCATTCATTTCTTATTGTAGTTTTGTGTCCATTTACTGATCACAGATAAATGCATAGTATTTATTAACCCCTTCAGTAGCACACGGATTAACACAGAGTTTATTATCACATTACCTGGTACAGGCTGCTACATTGTATCTGTGTAACATGTATATAATTAATTAAAGGGGCAGTGCAGTGTAAAATGCTCTCCATTAGAAGTGTTCCTAATGACTTATTATACCAGCTGCAGAGTATAAAATTGTACTTTTAGGTTTATTTTTAATATGTAATAGCTGTTTCTGTTAACTGAACCCACAACCCAATGCAATGGGCTGATCTTCCAAGGAAAGCAGACCTAATTACCTTATCTCTGTATTATTTTTTCTTTTATAAACCTTCTTGTTTATGTAGATTTTCTATAGATAGTACTTGAAATAAAATGTGTTACAATATCTAATATAAATAAGAAAAAGTAACCAAAATCACAGCAAATAAAAAAATCATAAATAAATGTTATTTAAAAGTAGAAAACTATACAAAATATAAAACTGTAGTGACTCTTTAATACTATATAAGGATATCTCTGCATTTGTACAGTGTCCTCAAGTTGTTTTTTCTTTACACCGCACATTAAAGAGAGAAAGCTTATATAGAGTAAGACTAGGGTTGCCCCATTTAGTTCAGACCAAACCCAAACATTCATGCGCCGTGCACAGCACACTATGTATAATAGCACAGGCACAGCACACTATGTATAATAGCACAGCACACTATGTATAATAACACAGCATACTATGTATAATAGCACAGGCACAGCACACTATGTATAATAACACAGCACACTATGTATAATAGCACAGCACACTATGTATAATAACACAGCACACTATGTATAATAGCACAGCACACTATGTATAACAACACAGCACACTATGTATAATAGCACAGCACACTATGTATAATAGCACAGGCACAGCACACTATGTATAATAACACAGCACACTATGTATAATAACACAGCACACTATATATAATAACCCAGCACACTATGTATAATAACACAGCACACTATGTATAATAACACAGCACACTATGTATAATAGCACATAAGCACAAACTCGCACATAGATATTCACACTCTGACACACTCTCTATCTCATACACACTCTCTCACACACTCTGTCATACAATTACACTCACACATACATACTCTATCTCACACACACACTAACACACTAATAGACACGCACACACAAATACACTCACTCTTTCACACACAGAATCACACACATAGATACATACTCTCTCTTACATTCTCTCACTCATACTCACTCACTCTTTCACACACACTCACTCACTCTCTCACACTCACTCTTTCACAAACACTCACTCATTCTTTCACACACTCACTCACTCTTTCACACACAGAATCACACACACAGAAAGACACTGACAAACACAAAGACACACTCTCACACACAAAGACACTTACACTCAAGAGAGACATAACTGTATGCATGTGCAGTATGTTGCACCTTTTTGGCTGCAGGCTGTCTCCCAACATACTTGGACATTTCCTGCTCTTCTGGCCCATAAGTTACTTTTGTGTCGTGTATGGGGTTAATGTGCTCCCACAAAAGTATCAATCATTGTGACCGGTTCATACATCACTTTCTTACTGTCCCCCTGACAGATACCAGACTGCTCAGTTTATCATTATATGGGACATCCTTTAATAGTATAAAAAAGTCACTACATTTCTAATTTTTTTTAATATATATTTTAAAATCACATTTATATATAATATTTACTTAAAGGGACATTACACACCTTATTTATTTAGTAATTGTGCTTTGGTGTTTAAGATATTACTTAAACTGTCAGAGTTCAGCCTGGAATTGAACCTGGGACCTGTCTCTATTTCTGCCGCTGTTATTTCCCAGCCTGTTGTTTTACCACTATGCCACCAGATGGCTTGATCACAGGAAAGGAATATTGTGTTTTTCTGTTTGCTGCAACTTTGGCTCTCTGGCTCCACCTGCTTGCCAGCTGAAAGAAATCATTTAATCAGCAGCCTGCTTTATCTGGGAGGTTTGTTTGCAATTTTGTGCTTTCACAATGAGAGTGATACTCTGAAAGACTCTCTGCTCCTGTACCCTGTGAGAAATACAGATTTGTTGGATTTCCTGGTTCCTGATTTCTGCTTCAACTACTGACTACTCTTCTGGATAATCCCTTGGCACTGTGTTTCATTTTTGGACTGATTTCCTGGCAATTGAGCTTGCCTAAAACTTTCTTTCCTAAGGACTGACTCAGGTACTTTTGCTTGCTTGTTTCCTGATACTACAAAGTTCCAATTGCAGTTTATGCAAATATCCTGTTTGTTTCTACAAAGTTCCAAATTGCAGTCTATTCAAATATACTGTTTGTTTCTACAAAGTTCCAAATTGCAGTTTATGCAAATATACTGTTTGTTTCTACAAAGTTCCAATTGCAATCTATGCAAATATCCTGTTTGTTATTACAAAGCGCTGCATTCCTGCTTGTTATTTCAAAGTGCTGCTTTCCTGAGTGTTATTACACAGTTCCAGTCTACAGCATATGCAAATATCCTGTTTGTTATTACAAAGCGCTGCATTCCTGCCTGTTATTACAAAGAACTGTATTCCTGCCTTAAACTGCAACCTATCTAATTGTATATCTCTACATTGCTTTATCCCAGTGTTTTTCAACCAGTGTGCCTTGGGAGATCCTCAGGTGTGCCACGGCAGACTGACAACAGTGTGACATATTTTTTAAACTTTGCTTGTTTTTTACTCCCAGTGCAGGGGTAGTTTGTAGGAGGCATGGCATAACAGCACAATACATACAGTATGTATGTATGTATGTTGTTTTTTTTTAATTTTGGGATGGTGGTGTGCCACAGGATTTTTTAATGTAAAAAAGTGTGCCACAGCAAACAAAAGGTTAAAAATCAATTTATCCTATAAATAAAACCATCACCTTTATTTCCTAAAACGTTGTACCTGTTTAATTATGCCTAAAAGGAAAGACTCATGCAGACAAAACACAACATTAACCCCAAAACCTGACACCTCTGCACAACAGCTCCTTACTCCTGAACCTGCTCCCTTGCAGAGTATGACAGAATGTGAAAGCCATAAATTGGAGCTTGCAGAGGTGATTCACTCTTTGACTGAAGTGTCAGAGAGAATTTTGTCTGGACTCTCATCTACTACAACTTAACCAACTTCTAAAATCTCTTCCAGATGCATTGAAGTCACTTATCCAAGATTTCACTGCAGGATTCCAGACTTTACAGGATAGCCTGAAAGACTTTTTCAATAAAAAATGTTTTGGGTTTGGCACTCCTACTCCTGTGCCCACTACCCCAAAGGCTGTATCCTTATCAATCAAAAGGAGGATTTCAACCCCTCTTACCACTGATGAAATGGCCAGAAGGAGAAATAATGGCTTATGTTTCTATTGTGGAGCTACTGGGCATGTAATTTCCTTTTGTCCAGTGAGACCCCCTAAGAAGTCTGTTCCGCGGTCTCCACCTCTAAATTCTGAGTCATCAAATGGACAGGCTACAGAGAGGAAGTCAAACTGTGATCCCACTTCGGATTCCTCTGGAGATGAGCTTTGCATAGGTTCTATTTTACATCCCCAATTTGATCAGCCTAGGACTGCACCTTTCAAAGACTCTGATTCCTGTGAAGTACTAACATGTCATCCACAGAATCCTAGTACTATGAATCCAGAAATTTTCCTACCAGATCCAGCTACATTCTTATCTTTGTGCTTTCCAGAGGAAATGTCTAACTATTCAACCATTGACGATGATACTGATTCTGACACTGAAGGTACAGTGCTTCAAACTGCTGTGCGATCAAAAGGTCCTTTACCACCTCTACCTCAGACCCACCTCTCCAGAACCTACAAGACTAGAACTGCACAGAAACCAAAGATCAGTCCTGTTGGGGCCCTCTATACTAATTCCAGTCTACAGAATCCTCTCCTGAAGAGCCCTTCAAAAAAGAAAATACCCTCTGATTGTGCATATGCCTCTGATGGCACTTTGGTACGCCTCAAAGATTTGGAGTTATATGAGAATGCCAAGTCCGCCCAGAGGTCGTCCTTGAGGAGGGGATACTGTCAGGGTTCAGCCTGGAATTAAACCTGGGACATGTCTCTATTTCTGCAGCTGTTATTTCCCAGCCTGTGTTACCACTATGCCACCAGATGGCTTGATCACAGGAAAGGAATATTGTGTTTTTCTGTTTTCTGCAACTTTGGCTCTCTGGCTCCACCTGCTTGCCAGCGGAAAGAAATAATTTAATCAGCAGCCTGCTTTATCTGGGAGGTTTGTTTGCAATTTTGTGCTTTCACAATGAGAGTGATACCCTGAAAGACTCTCTGCTCCTGTATCCTGTGAGAAATACAGATTTGTTGGATTTCCTGGTTAGCACAGGCACAGCACACTATGTATAATAACACATAAGCACAAACTCGCACATAGATATTCACACTGACACACTCTCTCTCATACACACTCTCTCACACACTCTGTCATACAATTACACTCACACATACATACTCTATCTCTCTCACACACACACTAATAGACACGCACACACAAATACACTCACTCTTTCACACACAGAATCACACACATAGATACATACCTACTCTCTCTTACATTCTCTCACA
>NC_069503.1:111929383-111984383 GCF_027579735.1 Bombina bombina
TTTTGAGGGTAGCTTAGTAAGGGCTCGTGTATAGATGCAAGCTTGTCCCACTGTGGCTAAGTACCTCGGTTATCCTAGGGGGGTAGCGCTACCTATTAGGTGCTGCCGCACTAGGCCTCTATCATCTCACTTCTTGCTTTAGCTTCAAAAGTACAGCTTTGTATAATATATAGGAAACACCATGGTGTAGTGGGCCAGCATTAGACTCAATATTGAAGGGGAAGCTGTTGGATGACTCTTTAAATCGGCTGATTAGAAGACATTCCGCTAGAGCACAGAAAAATGTGACCGTTCCCGATCACAGTCCAGACACGCCCCCTCTTTTTCTATTTTTTAATCAAGTTTTTTTAATAAACATTATCGGCTAGATTTAGAGTTCTGCAGCCAAAGGGGTGCGTTAGCTACACATGCTTTTTTTTCCCCCGCACCTTTTTAAATACTGCTGGTATTTAGAGTTCACAGAAGGGCTGCGTTAGGCTCCAAAAAGGGAGCGTATAGCATATTTACCGCCACTTCAACTCTCGATACCAGCGGTGCTTATGGACGCGGCCAGCCTCAAAAACGTGCTCATGCACGATATCCCCATAGGAAACAATGGGACAGTTTGAGCTGAAAAAAACCTAACACCTGCAAAAAAGCAGCGTTCAGCTCCTAACGCAGCCCCATTTGTTTCCTATGGGGAAACACTTCCTAAGTCTGCACCTAACACCCTAACATGTACCCCGAGTCTAAACACCCCTAACCTTACACTTATTAACCCCTAATCTGCCGCCCCCGCTATCGCTGACACCTGCATATTATTATTAACCCCTAATCTGCCGCTCCGTACACCGCCGCAACCTACATTATCCCTATGTACCCCTAATCTGCTGCCCCTAACACCGCCGACCCCCTATATTATATTTATTAACCCCTAATCTGCTGCCCCCAACGTCGCCTCCACCTACCTACAATAATTAACCCCTAATCTGCTGACCGGATCTCACCGCTACTATAATAAATGTATTAACCCCTAAAGCTAAGTCTAACCCTAACACTAACACCCCCCTAAGTTAAATATAATTTAAATCTAGCGAAATAAATTAACTCTTATTAAATAAATTATTCCTATTTAAAGCTAAATACTTACCTGTAAAATAAATCCTAATATAGCTACAATATAAATTATAATTACATTGTAGCTATTGTAGGATTAATATTTATTTCTTTCATGTAATTAGCAAGAGTCCATGAGCTAGTGACGTATGGGATATACATTCCTACCAGGAGGGGCAAAGTTTCCCAAACCTTAAAATGCCTATAAATACACCCCTCACCACACCCACAATTCAGTTTTACAAGCTTTGCTTCCGATGGAGGTGGTGAAGTAAGTTTGTGCTAGATTCTACGTTGATATGCGCTCCGCAGCAAGTTGGAGCCCGGTTTTCCTCTCAGCGTGCAGTGAATGTCAGAGGGATGTGAGGAGAGTATTGCCTATTTGAATGCAGTGATCTCCTTCTACGGGGTCTATTTCATAGGTTCTCTGTTATCGGTCGTAGAGATTCATCTCTTACCTCCCTTTTCAGATCGACGATATACTCTTATATATACCATTACCTCTGCTGATTCTCGTTTCAGTACTGGTTTTACTGGTTTGGCTTTCTACAAACATGTAGATGAGTGTCCTGGGGTAAGTAAATCTTATTTTCTGTGACACTCTAAGCTATGGTTGGGCACTTTGTTTATAAAGTTCTAAATATATGTATTCAAACATTTATTTGCCTTGACTCAGAATGTTCAACTTTCCTTATTTTTCAGACAGTCAGTTTCATATTTGGGATAATGCATTTGAATTAATCATTTTTTCTTACCTTCAAAAATTTGACTCTTTTTTTTTCCCTGTGGGCTGTTAGGCTCGCGGGGGCTGAAAATGCTTCATTTTATTGCGTCATTCTTGGCGCAGACTTTTTTGGCGCAAAAATTATTTTCCGTTTCCGGCGTCATACGTGTCGCCGGAAGTTGCGTCATTTTTTTTACTTTATTTTGCGCCAAAAATGTCGGCGTTCCGGATGTGGCGTCATTTTTGGCGCCAAAAGCATTTCGGCGCCAAATAATGTGGGCGTCTTGTTTGGCGCTAAAAAAATATGGGCGTCGCTTTTGTCTCCACATTATTTAAGTCTCATTATTTATTGCTTCTGGTTGCTAGAAGCTTGTTCACTGGCATTTTTTTCCATTCCTGAAACTGTCATTTAAGGATTTTGATCAATTTGCTTTATATGTTTTTTCTATTACATATTGCAAGATGTTCCACGTTGCAACTGAGTCAGAAGTTACTTCAGGAAAATCACTGCCGGGGCTGGAGCTACCAAGCTAAGTGTATCTGCTATAAATTTTTGGTATCTGTTTCTCCAGCTGTTGTTTGTATTGCATGTCATGACAAACTTATTAATGCAGATAAAATTTCCTTTAGTACTGTTATATTACCTGTTGCTGTTCCGTCAACATTTAATTTTCAGAGTGTTCCTGATAAACATAAGAGATTTTATTTTTTAAATCCATTTAGAAGGCTATGTCTGTTATTTCTCCTTCTAGTTTACATAAAAGTCTTTTAAAAACTTCTCTTTTTTCAGATGAATTTTTAAATGAACATCATCGTTCTGATAATGGTTCTTCTGGTTCAGAAGTTTCTGTCTCAGAGGTTGATGCTGTTAAATCTTTGTATTTGTTCAAGATGGAATTTATTCGTTCTTTATTTAAAGAAGTATTAATTGCTTTAGATATAGAGGATTCTGGTCCTCTTGATACTAAATCTAAACGTTTAAATAGGGTTTTTTTAAATCTCCTGTATTTATTCCAGAAGTGTTTAATCTCCCTGATGCTTTTTCTGAAGTAATTTCCAGGGAATGGAATAATTTGGGTAATTCTTTTACTCCTTCTAAACGTTTAAGCAATTATATTCTGTGCCATCTGACAGATTAGAGTTTTTTGGGACAAAATCCCTAAGGTTTGGGGCTGTCTCTATTCCTGCTAAAATGTACTACTATTCTTACGGCAGATAGTACTAAATTTAAGGATCCTTTAGATAAGAAAGTTGAATCCTTTCTAAGAAAAGTTTATTTATGTTTAGGTAATCTTCTTAGACCTGCTATATTTTTACCGGATGTTGCTGCAGCTTCATCTTTTTGGTTAGAAGTTTTAGCGCAACAAGTAACAGATCATAATTTTATAGCATTATTTTTATTCTATAACATGCTAATAATTTTATTGGTGATACCATCTTTTGATATCATTTGAGTTGATGTCAGGTATATGTCTCTAGCTATTTTAGCTAGAAAAGCTTTATGGATTTAACTTGGAATGCTGATATGTCTTCTAAGTTAACTTTGTTTTTCCCTTTCTTTCCAGGGTAATAATCATTTTTTCGTTCTTTTTCTCATAATAAGGAACAAAAGCCTGATCCTTCATCCTCAGGAGCGGTATCAGTTTGGAAACTATTCAGTTTGGAATATATCCAAGCCTTATAGAAACCTATAGTCAGCTCCTAAGTACCCATGAAGGTGCGGCCCTTTTTCCAGTTCAGCTGGTATGGGGCAGATTACGTTTTCTTCAAAGGATCAATTCCGTTCTCAATCTCTGGTTTCAGAACATTGTTTCAGAAAGGTACAGAATTGGCTTCAGTTAAGGCCTCCTGCTAAGAGATTTTTTTCTTTCCCGTGTCCCAGTAAACCCAGCAAAGGCTCAGCATTTCTGAAATGTGTTTCAGATCTAGAGTTGGCTGGAGTAATTATGCCAGTTCCAGTTCTGGAACAGGGGCTAGGGTTTTATTTTATCTCTTCATTGTACCAAAGAAGGTCAATTCCTTCAGACCAGTTCCGGATCTATCAATATTGAATCGTTATGTATACCAACATTCAAGATGGTTACTGTAGGACTATTCTGCCTTTTGTTTAGCAAGGGCATTTTATGTCTACAATAGATTTGCAGGATGTGTATCTGCATATTCCGATTCATTCAGATCACTTTTAGTGTCTGAGATTCTCTTTTTAGACAAGCATTACCAGTTTTGTGGCTCTACCGTTTGGCCTAGCCTCAGTTCCAAGAATTTTTTTCAAAGATTCTCGGTGCCCTTCTTTCTGTATTCAGAGAACAGGGTTTTGGTATTTCCTTATTTGGACGATTATCTTGGTATTTGCTCAGTCTTCTCATTCGAAGAATCTCATGCGATTCGACTTGTGTTGTTTCTTCAAGTTCATGGTTGGAGGATCAATTTACCAAAAAGTTCATTGATTCCTCAGTCAAGGGTAACCTTTCTGGGTTTCCAGATAGATTCAGTGTCCATGACTCTGTCTTTAACAGACAAGAGACGTCTAAAATTGTTTTCAGCTTGTCGAAACCTTCAGTCACAATCATTCCCTTCGGTAACCTTATGCATGGAAATTCTAGGTCTTATGACTGCTGCATTGGACGCAATCCCCTTTGCTCGTTTTTCACATGCGACCTCTTCAGCTCTGTATGCTGAATCAATGGTGCAAGGATTACACAAAGATATCTCAATTTATATCTTTAAAACCGATTGTTCGACACTCTCTAACGTGGTGGACAGATCACCATTGTTTAATTCAGGGGGCTTCTTTTGTGCTTCCGACCTGGACTGTAATTTCAACAGATGCAAGTCTCACAGGTTGGGGAGCTGTGTGGGGATCTCTGTTGGCACAAGGAGTTTGGGAATCTCAGGAGGTGAGATTACTGATAAATATTTTGGAACTCCGTGCAATTTTCAGAGCTCTTCAGTTTTGGCCTCTTCTGTAGAGAGAATCGTTCATTTGTTTTCAGACAGACAATGTCACAACTGTGGCATACATCAATCATCAAGGAGCGACTCAGTCCTCTGGCTATGAAAGAAGTATCTCGAATTTTTTGGTTTGGGCGGACTCCAGCTCCTGTCTAATCTCTGCGGTTCATATCCCAGGTGTAGACAATTGGGAAGCGGATTATCTCAGTCGCCAAACGTTGCATCCGGGCGAATGGTCTCTTCACCCAGAGGTATTTCTTCAGGTTGTTCAAATGTGGGAACTTCCAGAAATAGATCTGATGGCGTCTCATCTAAACAAGGAACTTCCCAGATATCTGTCCAGATCCCGGGATCTTTAGGCGGAGGCAGTGGATGCATTATCACTTCCTTGGAAGTATCATCCTGCCTATATCTTTCCGCCTCTAGTTCTTCTTCCAAGAGTAATCTCCAAGATTCTGAAGGAATGCTCGTTTGTTCTGCTGGTAGCTCCGGCATGGCCTTACAGGTTTGGTATGCGGATCTTGTCCGGATGGCCTCTTGCCAACCGTGGACTCTTCCGTTAGACCAGACCTTCTGTCACAAGGTCCTTTTTTCCATCAGGATCTGAAATCCTTAACTTTAAAGGTATGGCGATTGAACGCTTGATTCTTGGTCAAAGAGGTTTCTTTGACTCTGTGATTAATACTATGTTACAGGCTCGTAAATCTGTATCTAGAGAGATATATTATAGAGTCTGGAAGACTTATATTTTTTGGTGTCTTTCTCATCATTTTTCTTGGCATTCTTTTAGAATACCGAGAATTTTACAGTTTCTTCAGGATGGTTTAGATAAGGGTTTGTCTGCAAGTTCCTTGAAAGGACAAATCTCTGCTCTTTCTGTTCTTTTTCACAGAAAGATTGCTATTCTTCCTGATATTTATTGTTTTGTACAAGCTTTGGTTCGTATAAAACCTGTCATTAAGTCAATTTCTCCTCCTTGGAGTTTGAATTTGGTTCTGGGAGCTCTTCAAGCTCCTCCCTTTTGAACCTATGCATTCATTGGTCATTAATTTACTTTCTTGGAAAGTTTTGTTCCTTTTGGCCATCTCTTCTGCCAGAAGAGTTTCTGAATTATCTGCTCTTTCTTGTGAGTCTCCTTTTCTGATTTTTCATCAGGATAAGGCGGTGTTGCGAACTTCTTTTGAATTTTTACCTAAAGTTGTGAATTCCAACAACATTAGTAGAGAAATTGTGGTTCCTTCATTATGTCCTAATCCTAAGAATTCTAAGGAGAAATCATTGCATTCTTTGGATGTTGTTAGAGCTTTGAAATATTATGTTGAAGCTACTAAGTCTTTCCGAAAGACTTCTAGTCTATTTGTTATCTTTTCCGGTTCTAGAAAAGGCCAGAAAGCTTCTGCCATTTCTTTGGCATCTTGGTTGAAATCTTTAATTCATCTTGCCTATGTTGAGTTGGTTAAAACTCCGCCTCAGAGGATTACAGCTCATTCTACCAGGTCAGTTTCTTCTTCCTGGGCGTTTAGGAATGAAGCTTCGGTTGATCACATTTGCAAAGCTGCAACTTGGTCCTCTTTGCATATTTTTACTAAATTCTACCATTTTGATGTATTTTCTTCTTCTGAAGCAGTTTTTGGTAGAAAAGTACTTCAGGCAGCGGTTTCAGTCTGAATCTTCTGCTTATGTTTTTTATTAAACTTTATTTTGGGTGTGGATTATTTTCAGCAGGAATTGGCTGTCTTTATTTTATCCCTCCCTCTCTAGTGACTCTTGTGTGGAAAGATCCACATCTTGGGTAATCATTATCCCATACGTCACTAGCTCATGGACTCTTGCTAATTACATGAAAGAAAACATAATTTATGTAAGAACTTACCTGATAAATTCATTTCTTTCATATTAGCAAGAGTCCATGAGGCCCACCCTTTTTGTGGTGGTTATGATTTTTTTGTATAAAGCACAATTATTCCAATTCCTTATTTTATATGCTTTCTCACTTTTTTATCACCCCACTTCTTGGCTATTCATTAAACTGAATTGTGGGTATGGTGAGGGGTGTATTTATAGGCATTTTAAGGTTTGGGAAACTTTGCCCCTCCTGGTAGGAATGTATATCCCATACGTCACTAGCTCATGGACTCTTGCTAATATGAAAGAAATGAATTTATCAGGTAAGTTCTTACATAAATTATGTTTTTACAGGCAACTTTGTATTTATTTTAACCAGGTACAATAGCTATTAAATAGTTAAGAACTATTTAATAGTTACCTAGTTAAAATAATTACAAAATTACCTGTAAAATAAATCCTAACCTAAGTTACAATTAAACCTAACACTACACTATCAATAAATTAATTAAATACAATACCTACAAATAAATACAATGAAATAAACTAACTAAAGTACAAAAAATAAAAAAATATTTACAAACATTAGAAAATATTACAACAATTTTAAACTAATTACACCTACTCTAAGCCCCCTAATAAAATAACAAAGACCCCCAAAATAAAAAAATGCCCTACCCTATTCTAAAATTAAAATAGAAAAGCTCTTTTACCTTACCAGCCCTGAAAAGGGCCCTTTGCGGGGCATGCCCCCAAAGAATTCAGCTCTTTTGCCTGGAAAAAAAAACATACAATACCCCCCCCCAACATTACAACCCACCACCCACATACCCCTAATCTAACCCAAACCCCCTTAAATAAACCTAAAACTAAGCCCCTGAAGATCTCCCTACCTTGTCTTCACCACGCCGGGTTCACCGATCGATCCAGAAGAGCCTCCGATGTCTTGATCCAAGCGGGGGGCTGAAGATGTCCATGATCCGGCTGAAGTCTTGATCCAAGCGGGAGCTGAAGAGGTCCATGATCGGGCTGAAGTCTTCTATCAAGCGGCATCTTCAATCTTCTTCCGGATCCATGGTCATCCCGCCGACGCAGAACATCCATCTTCACCGACGAATGACGGTTCCTTTAAGGGACGTCATCCAAGATGGCGTCCCTCGAATTCCGATTGGCTGATAGGATTCTATCAGCCAATCGGAATTAAGGTAGGAAAATTCTGATTGGCTGATGGAATCAGCCAATCAGAATCAAGTTCAATCCTATTGGCTGTTCCGATCAGCCAATAGAATGCGAGCTCAATCTGATTGGCTGATCGGATCAGCCAATCGGATTGAACTTGATTCTGATTGGCTGATTCCATCAGCCAATCAAAATTTTCCTACCTTAATTCCGATTGGCTGATAGAATCCTATCAGCCAATCGGAATTCGAGGGACGCCATCTTGGATGACGTCCCTTAAAGGAACCGTCATTCGGACTTAGGACGTCACAAGAAGAGGATGGATCTGCGCTGGAGGTCTTCAAGATGGAGCAGGTCGTCATCGGATGGAAAAACAGAGAAGATGCGGCTTGGATGAAGATGTTTGCCGGTCCGGATTGACTCTTCTGCCCGGATAGGATGAAGACTTCTGCCCGAAGATGGAATTCTTTAGCCGCCGCTTGGATCCAGACTTCAGCCGGAGGATGGACGTCACTCTTCAGCCCCCGCTTGGGCTTGGATGAAAATTTCGGAGGCTCTTCTGGACAGATCGGGACCCGGTGTGGTGAAGACAAGGTAGGGAGATCTTCAAGGGCTTAGTTTTAGGTTTATTTAAGGGGGTTTGGGTTAGATTAGGGGTATGTTGGGGGGGTATTGTAATTTTTTTTTTTTTTTTTCCAGGCAAAAGAGCTGAATTCTTTGGGGCATGCCCCGCAAAGGGCCCTTTTCAGGGCTGGTAAGGTAAAAGAGCTTTTCTATTTTAATTTTAGAATAGGGTAGGGCATTTTTTTTATTTTTGCGGTCTTTGTTATTTTATTAGGGGGCTTAAAATTGTTGTAATATTTTTCTAATGTTTGTAAATATTTTATTTTTTGCACTTTAGTTTATTTAAATGTATTTATTTGTAGGTATTGTATTTAATTTATTGATAGTGTAGTGTTAGGTTTAATTGTAACTTAGGTTAGGATTTATTTTACAGGTAATTTTGTAATTATTTTAACTAGGTAACTATTAAATAGTTCTTAACTATTTAATAGCTATTGTACCTGGTTAAAATAATTACAAAGTTGCCTGTAAAATAAATATTAATCCTAAAATAGCTACAATATAATTATAATTTATATTGTAGCTATATTAGGATTTATTTTACAGGTAAGTATTTAGCTTTAAATAGGAATAATTTATTTAATAAGAGTTAATTAAATTCGTTAGATTTAAATTATATTTAAGTTAGGGGGGTGTTAGGGTTAGACTTAGCTTTAGGGGTTAATACATTTATTATAGTAGCGGTGTGGTCCGGTCGGCAGATTAGGGGTCAATAATTGTAGGTAGGTGGAGGCGACGTTGGGGGCGGCAGATTAGGGGTTAATAAATATAATATAGGGGTCGGCGGTGTTAGGGGCAGCAGATTAGGGGTACATAGGGATAACGTAGGTTGCGGCGGTGTACGGAGCGGCAGATTAGGGGTTAAAAAAACATAATTTATGTAAGAACTTACCTGATAAATTCATTTCTTTCATATTAGCAAGAGTCCATGAGCTAGTGACGTATGGGATATACATTCCTACCAGGAGGGGCAAAGTTTCCCAAACCTTAAAATGCCTATAAATACACCCCTCACCACACCCACAAATCAGTTTAACGAATAGCCAAGAAGTGGGGTGATAAGAAAAAAGTGCGAAAGCATAAAAAATAAGGAATTGGAATAATTGTGCTTTATACAAAAAAATCATAACCACCACAAAAAAAGGGTGGGCCTCATGGACTCTTGCTAATATGAAAGAAATGAATTTATCAGGTAAGTTCTTACATAAATTATGTTTTCTTTCATGTAATTAGCAAGAGTCCATGAGCTAGTGACGTATGGGATAATGACTACCCAAGATGTGGATCTTTCCACGCAAGAGTCACTAGAGAGGGAGGGATACAATAAAGACAGCCAATTCCTGCTGAAAATAATCCACACCCAAAATAAAGTTTAATGAAAACATAAGCAGAAGATTCAAACTGAAACCGCTGCCTGAAGTACTTTTCTACCAAAAACTGCTTCAGAAGAAGAAAACACATCAAAATGGTAGAATTTAGTAAAAGTATGCAAAGAGGACCAAGTTGCTGCTTTGCAAATCTGATCAACCGAAGCTTCATTCCTAAACGCCCAGGAAGTAGAAACTGACCTAGTAGAATGAGCTGTAATCCTTCGAGGCGGAGTTTTACCCGACTCGACATAGGCATGGTGAAATAAAGATTTCAACCAAGATGCCAAAGAAATGGCAGAAGCTTTCTGGCCTTTTCTAGAACCGGAAAAGATGACAAATAGACTAGAAGTCTTTCGGAAAGACTTAGTAGCTTCAAGATAATATTACAAAGCTCTAACAGCATCCAAAGAATGCAATGATTTCTCCTTAGAATTCATAGGATTAGGACATAATGAAGGAACCACAATTTCTCTACTAATGTTGTTAGAATTCACAACCTTAGGTAAAAAATTCAAAAGAAGTTTGCAGCACCGCCTTATCCTGATGAAAAATCAGAAAAAGGAGACTCGCAAGAAAGAGCAGATAATTCAGAGACTCTTCTGGCAGAAGAGATGGCCAAAAGAAACAAAACTTTCCAAGAAAGTAATTTAATGACCAAAGAATGCATGGGTTCAAAAGGAGGAGCTTTAAGAGCCCCCAGAACCAAATTCAAACTCCAAGGAGGAGAAATTGACTTAATGACAGGTTTTATACGAACCAAAGCTTGTACAAAACAATGAATATCAGGAAGATTAGCAATCTTTCTGTGAAAAAGAACAGAAAAAGCAGAGATTTGTCCTTTCAAGGAACTTGCGGACAAACCTTTATCTAAACCATCCTGAAGAATCTGTAAAATTCTCGGTATTCTAAAATAATGCCAAGAAAAATAAGTCTTCCAGACTCTATAATTTGTCTCTCTAGATACAGATTTACGAGCCTGTCACATAGTACTAATCACAGAGTCAGAGAAACCTCTTTGACCAAGAATCAAGCGTTCAAACTCCATACCTTAAAATTTAAGGATTTGAGATCCTGATGGAAGAAAGGACCTTGCGACAGAAGGTCTGGTCTTAACGGAAGAGTCCACGGTTGGCAAGAGGCCATCCGGACAAGATCCGCATACCAAAACCTGCGAGGCCATGCTGGAGCTACCAGCAGAACAAACGAGCATTCCTTCAGAATCTTGGAGAATACTCTTGGAAGAAGAACTAGAGGCAGAAAGATATAGGCAGGATGATACTTCCAAGGAAGTGATAATGCATCCACTGCCTCCGCCTGAGGATCCCGGGATCTGGACAGATACCTGGGAAGTTTCTTGCTTAGATGAGAAGCCATCGGATCTATTTCTGGGAGTTCCCACATTTGAACAATCTGAAGAAATACCTCTGGGTGAAGAGACCATTTGCCCGGATGCAACGTTTGGCGACTGAGATAATCCGCTTCCCAATTGTCTATACCTGGGATATGCACCGCAGAGATTAGACAGGAGCTGGATTCCGCCCAAACCAGAATTCGAGATACTTCTTTCATAGCCAGAGGACTGTGAGTCCCTCCTTGATTGATGTATGCCACAGTTGTGACATTGTCTATCTGAAAACAAATGAACAACTCTCTCTTCAGAAGAGGCCAAGACTGAAGAGCTCTGAAAATTGCACGGAGTTCCAAAATATTGATCGGTAATCTCACCTCCTGAGATTCCCAAACCCCTTGTGCCGTCAGAGACCCCCACACAGCTCCCCAACCTGTAAGACTTGCATCTGTTGAGATTATAGTCCAGGTCGGAAGAACAAAGAAGCCCCCTGAACTAAACGATGGTGATCTGTCCACCACGTCAGAGTGTCGTATAATCGGTTTAAAGATATTAATTGAGATATCTTTGTGTAATCCCTGCACCATTGGTTCAGCATACAGAGCTGAAGAGGTCGCATGTGAAAACGAGCAAAGGAGATCGCGTCCGATGCAGCAGTCATAAGACCTAAAATTTCCATGCATAAGGCTACCAAAGGGAATGATTGTGACTGAAGGTTTTGACAAGCTGATATCAATGTTAGACTTCTCTTGTCTGACAAGGACAGAGTCATAGACACTGAATCTATCTGGAAACCTAAAAAGGTTACCCTTGTCTGAGGAATCAATGAACTTTTTTGGTAAATTGATACTCCAACCATGATCTTGAAGAAACAACACAAGTCGATTCGTATGAGATTCTGCGAAATGTGAAGACTGAGCAAGAACCAAGATATCGTCCAAAATAAGGAAATACCAATACCCTGTTCTCTGATTACAGACAGAAGGGCACCGAGAACCTTTGAAAAAATTCTTGGAGCTGATGCTAGGCCAAACGGTAGAGCCACAAAACTGGTAATGCTTGTCTAAAAAGAAAATCTCAGAAACTAAAAGTGATCTGGATGAATCGGAATATGCAGATATGCATCCTGTAAATCTATTGTAGACATATAATGCCCTTGCTAAACAAAAGGCAGGATAGTCCTACAGTTACCATCTTAAACGTTGGTATCCTTACATAACGATTCAATATTGATAGATCCGGAACTGGTCTGAAGGAATTGACCTTCTTTGGTACAATGAAGAGACAGAATAAAACCCCAGCCCCTGTTCCAGAACTGGAACTAGCATAATTACTCCAGCCAACTCTAGATCTGAAACACATTTCAGAAATGCTGAGCCTTTGCTGGGTTTACTGGGACACGGGATTCTGTACCTTTCTGAAACAATGTTCTGAAACCAGAGATTGTGAACGGAATTGATCCAAATTTCTTTGAAGAAAACGTAATCTGCCCCATACCAGCTGAGCTGGAATGAGGGCCGCACCTTCATGGGTACTTAGGAGCTGGCTTTGGGTTTCTATAAGGCTTGGATATATTCCAAACTGGAAATGGTTTCCAAACTGATACCGCTCCTGAGGATGAAGGATCAGGCTTTTGTTCCTTGTTGTGAGAAAAGGAACGAAAACGATTATTAGACCTAAATTTACCTTTAGATTTTTTATCCTTTGGTAAAAAAGTTCCCTTCCCTCCAGTAACAGTTGAGATAATAGAATCCAACTGAGAACCGAATAATTTATTACCCTGGAAAGAAAGGGATAGCAAAGTTGACTTAGAAGACATATCAGCATTCCAAGTTTTAAGCCATAAAAGCTCTTCTAGCTAAAATAGCTAGAGACATATACCTGACATCAACTCTAATGATATCAAAGATGGTATCACAAATAAAATTATTAGCATGTTATAGAATAATAATAATGCTATAAGAATTATGATCTGTTACTTGTTGCGCTAAAGGTTCTAACCAAAAAGTTGAAGCTGCAGCAACATCCGCTAAAAATATAGCAGGAGTAGAGACAGCCCCATTAACCTTAGGGATTTTGTCCCAAAACTCTAATTTGTCAGATGGCACAGGATATAATTGCTTAAAACGTTTTTAGAAGGAGTAAATGAATTACCCAAATTATTCCATTCCCTGGAAATTACTTCAGAAATAGCATCAGGGAGAGAAAACACTTCTGGAATAACTACAGGAGATTTAAAAACCCTATTTAAACGTTTAGATTTAGTATCAAGAGGACCAGAATCCTCTATTTCTAATGCAATTAATACTTCTTTAAGTAAAGAACGAATAAATTCCATCTTGAACAAATACGAAGATTTATCAGCATCAACCTCTGAGACAGAAACCTCTGAACCAGAAGAACCATTATCAGTATCAGAATGATGATGTTCATTTAAAAATTCATCTGAAAAAAGAGAAGTTTTAAAAGACTTTTATGTATACTAGAAGGAGAAATAACAGACATAGCCTTCTTAATGGATTTAAAAACAAAATCTCTTATGTTATCAGGAACACTCTGAGAATTAGATGTTGACGGAACAGCAACAGGTAATGTAACAGTACTAAAGGAAATTTTATCTGCATTAACAAGTTTGTCATGACATTCAATACAAACAACAGCTGGAGAAACAGATACCAAAAGTTTATAGTAGATACACTTAGCTTGGTAGCTCCAGCAACGGGCAGCGATTTTCCTGAAGTATCTTCTGACTCAGTTGCAACGTGGAACATCTTGCAATATGTAATAGAAAAAACAACATATAAAGCAAAATTGATCAAATTCCTTAAATGACAGTTTCAGGAATGGGAAAAAAATGCCAGTGAACAAGCTTCTAGCAACCAGAAGCAATAAATAATGAGACTTAAATAATGTGGAGACAAAAATGACGCCCATATTTTTTAGCGCCAAATAAGACGCCCACATTATTTGGCGCCTAAATGCTTTTGGCGCCAAAAATGACGCCACATCCGGAACGCCGACACTTTTGACGCAAAAAGACGCAACTTCCGGCGACACGTATGACGCCGGAAACAGAAAAAAACTTTTGCGCCAAAAAAGTCCGCGCCAAGAATGACGCAATAAAATGAAGCATTTTCAGCCCCCGCGAGCCTAACAGCCCACAGGGAAAAAGTCAAATTTTTTAAGGTAAGAAAAAATGATTGATTCAAATGCATTATCCCAAATATGAAACTGACTGTCTGAAAATAAGGAATGTTGAACATCCTGAGTCAAGGCAAATAAATGTTTGAATACATATATTTAGAACTTTATAAAAAAGTGCCTAACCATAGCTTAGAGTGTCACAGAAAATAAGCTTACTTACTTACCCCAGGACACTCATCTACATGTTGTAGAAAGCCAAACCAGTACTGAAACGAAAATCAGCAGAGGTAATGGTATATATAAGAGTATATCGTCGATCTGAAAAGGGAGGTAAGAGATGAATCTCTACGACCGATAACAGAGAACCTATGAAATAGACCCCGTAGAAGGAGATCATTGCATTCAAATAGGCAATACTCTCCTCACATCCCTCTGACATTCACTGCACGCTGAGAGGAAAACCGGGCTCCAACCTGCTGCGGAGCGCATATCAACGTAGAATCTAGCACAAACTTACTTCACCACCTCCATAGGAGGCAAAGTTTGTAAAACTGATTTGTGGGTGTGGTGAGGGGTGTATTTATAGGCATTTTAAGGTTTGGGAAACTTTGCCCCTCCTGGTAGGAATGTATATCCCATACGTCACTAGCTCATGGACTCTTGCTAATTACTTGAAAGAAATTATAATAGAGTGGCGGCGATGTGGGGGGACCTCGGTTTAGGGGTACATAGGTAGTTTATGGGTGTTAGTGTACTTTAGAGCACAGTAGTTAAGAGCTTTATAAACCGGCGTTAGCCCAGAAAGCTCTTAACTACTGACTTTTTTTCTGCGGCTGGAGTTTTGTCGTTAGATTTCTAACGCTCACTTCAGCCACAACTCTAAATACCGGCGTTAGAAAGATCCCATTGAAAAGATAGGGTACGCAAATGGCGTAGGGGGATCTGCGGTATGGAAAAGTCGCGGCTGCAAAGTGAGTGTTAGACCCTTTCCTGACTGACTCTAAATACCAGCGGTAGCCCAAAACCAGCGTTAGGAGCCTCTAACGCTGGTTTTGACGGCTAACGCCAAACTCTAAATCTAGCCGTATGTTTTTTTGAGTGAAACACACCAATAATGAATTCACACATCATAACAATGTAAATATTGTGCATATTGTTAGGACAAGTGTGCTAAATATGTATCAGTAAGCAGTGATCATTTGACCACTCACCCAATAATAAAGAGTACTGTTTCTGCCTATTATTTCTAATAAAACGTAATGTAAATTAAAACAGAACACATATTTGCTGTCAAACAATGAATAGGTTTTATCCAAATGTTTTCATTTGACCATGGCGCTAGAAACATAACCTGAAGGACCAGGTTCCTCCTCCCTGTTTGGAGAATCATATGATCTATCCTGCTCTGCAGAAGGCGACCGTGAGGCAGGTGGGGAAAGGCCCATGAGATGACGTTAGGTCTCCCCAAAGCTTTTTAGAACATTTAGACCTGGCAGCTTTTTGGCGTGTCTCCCCTGTCTTTTTGCCTTCTGACCTCCCGGTTTTGGACTCTGTTTTTGCTGGTTTATTGTCTCTGCGCACCTTACCGCTAAAGTGCAAGTGCCCCCTAGGTAAATTGTACTGTTGATTGGTTTATCCATGATTGGCATATTTGATTTACTGGTAAGTCCCTGGTAAAATGCTCTAGAGGTGCCCAGGGCCTGTAAATCAAATGCTACTAGTGGGCCTGCAGCACTGGTTGTGCCATCCACATAAGTAGCCCTGTAATCATGTCTCAGACCTGCCACCGCAGTGTCTGTGTGTGCAGTTTTCAACTGCCAATTCGACTTGGCAAGTGTACCCACTTGCCAGGCCTAAACCTTCCCTTATCTTAGATGTAAGACACCCCTAGGTGTCCACATGGGCAGGGTGCAGTGTATGGTTAAGGTAGGACATATAGTAATGTATGTTTATAATATAATATAATATAGTAATATATGGTTTATTTGTCCTAACAGTGAAATACTGCCAAATTCGGTTTTCACGGTTGCAAGACCTATCTCTCTTAGGTTAACATGGGGGCTACATTTATAAATGATTAAAGCATAGATTCCCTTTGAGAGCAGATGGACAGGTGGAGTTTGGGGTCCCTGAGCTCACAATTTAAAAATACATCTTTTAGTAAAGTTGGTTTTAAGATTGTGTGTTCGAAAATGCCACTTTTAGAAAGTGAGCACTTTCTTGCTTAAACCATTCTGTGACTCTGCCTTGTTTGTGGATTCCTTGTCTGGGTCAGTTTGACAGTTGGGCTGTTTGCACCTCTCACTAGACAGTGACACACAGGGAGCTGGGGTGTAGCCCGCATTTCCTGATGAGCCATCTCTGCTAGGAGGGAGGGGAGGAGTGGTCATTCACACCTGAAAGGACTGTGCCTGCCCTCACACAATGCAGACTCCAACCTCCTGGTGTGTGTCTGAGGCCTTGCCTGGGCAAGGCAGGATTTCACAAGCAAGTGAGAATCTTCTTTGAAGTAAACCTACTTCAAAGGCCAAAATGGGTATAAAAAGAGCACCAAAAACTACAGACTTTAGAATCTTTCTGGAATCTTTCTAGGATCTTGCTGGACTCACGAGGAATCTCTCCAAGGAGAAGAGCTGAAGATCTGGAGGAGGAGTACTGTCCCTTTGCTGTGTTGCTTTGCTGGACTGGCCTGCAGTTGCTGCTTCTGCCTGAAAAGAAAGCAAAGGGTAAACCTTGCTGTGTGTCCTGCTTGAGAAAGTTCTCCAAGGGCTTGGAGTAGAGCTTGCCTCCTGTTGGAAGTCTCAGGGACACCAAAGACTTCAGTTTCCTCGACCTGCAGCACTGGGAACTGTGTGTTTTGTGCTGTTCAAGAGGAGAAATCACTGACGCCGCCACCGACGCTGCTGGCCTGCACCGTGACCTGTCGACGCCGCACGGAGCCACATTGCCCCACTTCGCACCGCGACCCTGGTCTCATCGGATGACTTCATCGAGCCTCTGCTCGCACAGCGACCTGTGGGCCCCACACTCCGACATCACCTGCTCACACCGCAGCCTGGGCATCCCCGACGACGACGCTGACACCGGCACCGCTGCCTGCACCGTGGCCTCTGGACACCGCTCATGATGTACACGAAGCACCGTCCCGCAGCCCCAGCCCACCGACGCCAGCACCATCGACTCCAGTGTTGTCACCAGGCATCCCTGCCTGCACCGTGACCTGTGGACACCGCCCGTTGCACCACCCTGCTTCACACCGCAGCCCTGGTCTCACTGATGCCGTTGGATGCCGTCACCGAGTCGCTGCCTGCACCATAACCTGTGGGCACCGCACGTCGCATTGTCCCGCTTCGCACCGCAGCCCCGACGCTGGCGCACCTGACTTCATCAGCCCGGAGTTCGATCCGCAACGCGTGTGAACCCCAAGGGCCCAACGACTCCTGCACCAACTCCGGAAGCGACGCCGCTCTCCAGAGCTTACCGCAAGGATCACGACGCCCTTTAAATCCAAGGTACTGTTTGCGGGTCTTCCTGACACCGTAGCTGGCCCGTGACACCGCGGCCGGCCTGAACTGTTGGTTTTGTGTATCGCGACGCAGTGATAGCCCAGGTGGAGCTATCGACTTCAAGGAACTGTGTTTTTGAATACATCTTGCAGCATTCATATTTTTATTACAGTATGCTGAATTTTTATCGTATTTTTGTTTTAAATAGTTAAATATTGGCTATTTTTTCTAAAACTAGTGTGGTGCCCTTTTGTAGTGTTTTCACTGTGTTACTGTGTGTTATGTGCAAATGCTTTACACATTGCTTCTAAGATAAGCCTGCTGCTCGTGCCAAGCTACCAAGGGGGTGAGCAGGGGTTATCTGAGCGGGTATCTCCCTTATCCTAACTAGAGTGAGGGTCCCTACTTGGACAGGGTGCAAACCGACTGCCAACTGGAGACCCCATTTCTAACAAACATGTTGTTGGGGTGTTTTTTCTGCATCACCTCTGTCACAACCACCAGCCCTCTCCAACATAACTGAGATCTTATTATGCAATCTGGTCATCATATCTGCAAGTCTCTTTCTCGCCTGTGACTCGGTACTCCGGGTGCCTGATACTGAATTTACAGCTTCAGTAAGAGATACCCAGATGCCTCATCTATTGCAGAGCTGGTATAGACCAGTTTGTCTCCAAACAGCTTGGAGTAGTTAGGCTCCAGGGTAGAGACGAGTGAACCTGATGCCAACCATCTTTAACAGTATTCCACTATAATCCAGCAGAAATGTGATTGGTTAACCAGAGCTTTGGTCACTGGTAAATGATAATATTGATTGTGCTTGAACGCAACAGTTTACCATTAACTTGTAATACGAATACAGTTTTATGCTCGACGGTGCCCATAGAAAGTATAGGGAGTGTCATTTATCGCAACCTTTCGTAACTGAAGTCGCGGTATCTCAACATCGCTCTACTCATAATAGGGATTTGAGCGGGAAAAAAAAATTACTACAATCTCGCGATAACGTTTGTGCACCTTGTGCGAACGATAGTGCTCCACTCTCTTAATCTGACCCTCTGTAGGCAGTGGTTTCCTTACAATATTATAAAGCTTAAAAATATGCATAGGCAGGTGAGATCACAATACAATCTGTATTAACATGTAATATCTTAAAAACCAAAGCACAAGTACTAAATAAATAAGGTGTGTAATGTCCCTTTAAATATTATATATAAATGTGATTTTAAAATATAAAAAAAATTAGAAATGTATTGACTTTTTTATACTATTAAAGGATGTCCCATATAACAATAAACTGAGCAGTCTGGGATCTGTCAGGGGGACAGTAAGAAAGTGATGTATGAACCGGTCACAATGATTGATACTGTTGAGGGAGCACATTCACCCCATACAGGACACAAAAGTAACTTATGGGCCAGAAGAGCAGGAAATGTCCAAGTATGGTGGGAGACAGCCTGCAGCCAAAAAGGTGCAACGTTACTGCACATGCATACAGTTATTTCTCTCTTGAGTGTAAGTGTCTTTGTGTGGAAGAGTGAGTGTGTGAGTGAGAGAATGTAAGAGAGAGAAGGTATGTATCTATGTGTGTGATTCTGTGTGTGAAAGTGTATTTGTGTGTGCGTGTCTATTAGTGTGTTAGTGTGTGTGTGTGAGAGAGAGAGAGAGAGAGAATGTATGTGTGAGTGTAATTGTATGAAGGAAGTAAAAAATTGAAGCTCACCAATATGCCAAAAAATGATTCACTTTATTGTAGAGACAGCAGATTCCAAATACCACGACGTTTCGGGGCGGTGTGCCCCTTAATCATGTGATAACCACCTATACAGGTACACCTGTTTAAATAGCTTACCTGGGATTAACCCTTACAATCTCATCAACAGTACAATAGTAGAGGGACAGCGCCATCTAGCGGCCCCCTGGGTGTATAATTTCCTTGGAAACAGTAAATAAAAACAAAAACAAAACAGCTATGAAGCCCTGATTACAAATTCAAACATTGTCAAAGAAATTACTTTTAAATATATTTTGGAAGTTTTATCCACAATTTACAACTGTAGAAAAATGACAGACTAAATTTTTTTCATTATACATAGACATAATAGAGAAACAGATCAATAAAAAACTGACCAATCTATCTCTATTAAGCCCCTTTGGTTCCAAGGTGTCTAGGTGAAAAATCCAGAAGGATTCTCGTCGCTTAAGCAAAACTTCCCTGTTTCCACCTACAATAAAGTGATACCCAGCAAGGTGAAGATAAGGTAGGAAGATCTTCAGGGGCTTAGTGTTAGGTTTATTTAAGGGGGGTTTGGGTTAGATTAGGGGTATGTGGGTGGTGGGTTGTAATGTTGGGGGGGGGTATTGTATGTGTTTTTTTTACAGGCAAAAGAGCTGAATTCTTTGGGGCATGCCCCGCAAAGGGCCCTGTTCAGGGCTGGTAAGGTAAAAGAGCTTTGAACTTTTTTAATTTAGAATAGGGTAGGGCATTTTTTTATTTTGGGGGGCTTTGTTATTTTATTAGGGGGCTTAGAGTAGGTGTAATTAGTTTAAAATTGTTGTAATATTTTTCTAATGTTTGTAAATATTTTTTTATTTTTTGTAACTTGATTCTTTTTTATTTTTTGTACTTTAGTTAGTTTATTTCATTGTATTTATTTGTAGATATTGTATTTAATTTATTATTAGGGTAGTGTTAGGTTTAATTGTAACTTAGGTTAGGATTTATTTTACAGGTAATTTTGTAATTATTTTAACTAGGTAACTATTAAATAGTTATTAACTATTTAATAGCTATTGTACCTGGTTAATATAATTACAAAGTTGCCTGTAAAATAAATATTAATCCTAAAATAGCTACAATATAATTATAATTTATATTGTAGCTATATTAGGGTTTATTTTACAGGTAAGTATTTAGCTTTAAATTGGATTAATTTATTTAATAAGAGTTAATTTATTTCGTTAGATTAAAATTATATTTAATTTAGGGGAGTGTTAGTGTTGGGGTTAGATTTAGCTTTAGGGGTTAATACATTTATTATAGTAGCGGTGAGATCCGGTCGGCAGATTAGGGGTTATTATTGTAGGTAGGTGGAGGCGACGTTGGGGGTGTCAGATTAGGGGTTAATAAATATAATATAGGGGTCGGCGGTGTTAGGGGCAGCAGATTAGGGGTACATAGGTATAATGTAGGTTGCGGCGGTGTACGGAGCGGCAGATTAGGGGTTAATAATAATATGCAGGTGTCAGCGATAGCGGGGGCGGCAGATTAGGGGTTAATAAATATAATATAGGGGTCGGCGATGTTAGGGGCAGCAGATTAGGGGTACATAGGGATAACGTAGCTGGCGGCGGTGTACGAGTGGCAGATTAGGGGTTAAAAAATTTTAATAGAGTGGCGGCGATGTGGGGGGACCTCGGTTTAGGGGTACATAGGTAGTTTATGGGTGTTAGTGTACTTTAGAGCACAGTAGTTAAGAGCTTTATAAACCGGCGTTAGCCCAGAAAGCTCTTAACTACTGACTTTTTTTCTGCGGCTGGAGTTTTGTCGTTAGATTTCTAACGCTCACTTCAGCCACGACTCTAAATACCAGCGTTAGAAAGATCCCATTGAAAAGATAGGATACGCAAATGGCGTAGGGGGATCTGCGGTATGGAAAAGTCGCGGCTGCAAAGTGAGCGTTAGACCCTTTTCTGACTGACTCCAAATACCAGCGGGCGGTAAAAACCAGCGTTAGGAGCCTCTAACGCTGGTTTTGACGGCTACCGCCCAACTCTAAAGCTAGGCCTAAGTTAATCCTATTTAAAACTAAATACTTACCTTTAAAATAAACCCTAATATAGCTAAGATCTTCAGGGGCTTAGTGTTAGGTTTATTTAAGGGGGGTTTCGGTTAGATTAGGGGTATGTGGGTGGTGGGTTGTAATGTTGGGGGGGGGGGGTATTGTATGTGTTTTTTTTACAGGCAAAAGAGCTGAATTTCTTGGGGCATGCCCCGCAAAGGGCCCTTTTCAGGGCTGGTAAGGTAAAAGAGCTTTGAACTTTTTAAATTTAGAATAGGGTAGGGCAATTTTTTTTATTTTGGGGGCTTTGTTATTTTTTTTTTTTTATTATTTTTTTTTTTTTTTTTTTTATTGAAGTCATAAACAAATATAACATAAAATACATCCCAAAACATCAATAGACCGAGAGGTATACAATTCAATTACAGAGATATTGTCAAATCCACTAATACAAAGTGAGCCTACCTACAATACAATTATAAAATTAAAACGAAGTGCTCATGGGTAGGCAGTCTCAAATCAAACAATGAGGCATAATGTGGCTAGAAGAATGAAGGAGAAGTAAGGTCAGCAAGGGCCAAGGAAATGTATAAAAGGGATATTATAAACCTGTTTATCTATAACATTAAAAAGGGATTTGGACATTCTATAATGAGACTTCAGTTTTGTCTTATATAAGAGTAAGAGAGATGGTCCCCACCCTGTCATATAAAATATAGGTTAAATATTGGTTTAAATAGAGTTAAGGCAAGGGGGGGTTAGCTTTATGGTTCGTTGGGGGAAGGGGATGCAGCGGGCAAGAGCCGCTCTAAATATGGTGAGGGGGAAGGTAAAGGGTGGGGGGGGGGGGGGGGCGAAGCCAGCTAGAATGTTAAACTAGATAGCGCCTGCCGGTCTCTGGGAATAGCTTATATCAATCTAAAGATTATAAATCAGTAGTTGCTATAAGGACTTTAGTTCACATCATAAGACATAAACTGTACTAACATGAAGATCTTTAATAACTGAAGATAAAACAAAAGCACCTAGATAGTCTAGATAGGTGTCATATTAAGGTGTGTATCCCAAGTACAGGGTTCCATAAGGGCATAATACAATAGATCCTTAAGGTATAGGAAAAAAGGCACATATGTCAAAAAAGATAAAAAAATAATAATCTAAACCTCAGCGCAATAAGGGAATACTAAGAATGAGGATTCTTTGGTAGGCTAGTCAGATAGGTTCATAAGGAACAAAATTAAATGGAGGATATGGTGGCCATAGAAGTGATAAGTCATCATGGTTGTGACCGTCCCGGTAAATAGAGACATAACTTTGCGAGTAGCACTGAAACACCAGTAGGCAAGGGATTGCCGAGAACCTTTGAGAAAAACATAATAAGATAAGAGAGAAACTAGGTGACATTATATATCAAACAAGTTTGAATTGACAGAGAGTACTCTATTTAGACAGACCGAACTATCAACCTGAGATACAATGATAGAGCATATACACTTCATTAAATACCTATAGTGGATGAGGGCTTTTGGAGTTTGGATCTTAATTGTGGTAGGTGTCTGAGACCAAGTTCTCACCACTGGAGAGGTCATGATATCTCACTCCCAGACTACTGAATTATCATCAAAGATGTCAGCTATCTAGAAATATAGTCTAGTACCTGCTTCACTTAATAATTTGTGCGGTATGCGTGTCTCCATGATGAAAATAAAGTAGCTGACCCATATAATAAGAATATAGAGCTTACAGTTACGTAGGAGCTGTTCTCCTGAAAGAAAAACAATATAAAATATGTTCTACAACTGACGCCATAATATGGTAGAGTGAGCAAGTAATGGTACTGTTACGGTTGCCTCCAGGCTGGCTGGAAGTTGGACCGTAGAAAAGGATGCTCCTAGCGCTCACCAAAGGAGCAGCAGGACCGTGGACACTATGGCCTAGATTTAGAGTTCGGCGGTAAAAGGGCTGTTAACGCTCCGCGGGCTTTTTTCTGGCCGCACCATAAATTTAACTCTGGTATCGAGAGTTAAAACAAATGCTGCGTTAGGCTCCAAAAAAGGAGCGTAGGGCATTTTTACCGCAAATGCAACTCTCGATACCAGAGTTGCTTACGGACGCGGCCGGCCTCAAAAACGTGCTTGTGCACGATTCTCCCATAGGAAACAATGGGGCTGTTTGAGCTGAAAAAAAACCTAACACCTGCAAAAAAGCAGCGTTCAGCTCCTAACGCAGCCCCATTGTTTCCTATGGGGAAACACTTCCTACGTCTGCACCTAACACCCTAACATGTACCCCGAGTCTAAACACCCCTAACCTTACACTTATTAACCCCTAATCTGCCGCCCCCGCTATCGCTGACCCCTGCATTACAGTTTTAACCCCTAATCTTCCGCTCCGTAAACCGCCGCAACCTACGTTATCCCTATGTACCCCTAATCTGCTGCCCTAACATCGCCGACCCCTATGTTATATTTATTAACCCCTAATCTGCCCCCCACAACGTCGCCGACACCTGCCTACACTTATTAACCCCTAATCTGCCGAGCGGACCTGAGCGCTACTATAATAAAGTTATTAACCCCTAATCCGTCTCACTAACCCTATCATAAATAGTATTAACCCCTAATCTGCCCTCCCTAACATCGCCGACACCTACCTTCAATTATTAACCCCTAATCTTCCGATCGGAGCTCACCGCTATTCTAATAAATGTATTAACCCCTAAAGCTAAGTCTAACACTAACACCCCCCCTAACTTAAATATAATTTTAATCTAACGAAATAAATTAACTCTTATTAAATAAATTAATCCTATTTAAAGCTAAATACTTACCTGTAAAATAAATCCTAATATAGCTACAATATAAATTATAATTATATTATAGCTATTTTAGGATTAATATTTATTTTACAGGCAACTTGGTATTTATTTTAACTAGGTACAATAGCTATTAAATAGTTAAGAACTATTTAATAGTTACCTAGTTAAAATAATAACAAATTTACCTGTAAAATAAATCCTAACCTAAGATATAATTAAACCTAACACTACCCTATCAATAAAATAATTAAATAAACTACCTACAATTACCTACAATTAACCTAACACTACACTATCAATAAATTAAATAAACACAATTGCTACAAATAAATACAATTAAATAAACTAGCTAAAGTACAAAAAATAAAAAAGAACTAAGTTACAGAAAATAAAAAAATATTTACAAACATAAGAAAAATATTACAACAATTTTAAACTAATTACACCTACTCTAAGCCCCCTAATAAAATAACAAAGCCCCCCAAAATAATAAATTCCCTACCCTATTCTAAATTAAAAAAGTTACAAGCTCTTTTACCTTACCAGCCCTGAACAGGGCCCTTTGCGGGGCATGCCCCAAGAAGTTCAGCTCTTTTGCCTGTAAAAGAAAACATACAATACCCCCCCCCCCAACATTACAACCCACCACCCACATACCCCTAATCTAACCCAAACCACCCTTAAATAAACCTAACACTAAGCCCCTGAAGATCTTCCTACCTTGTCTTCACCATACCAGGTTCACCGATCCGTCCTGGCTCCGATATCTTCATCCAACCCAAGCGGGGGCTAGACATCCACTGAAGAAGTCCAGAAGAGGGTCCAAAGTCTTCCTCCTATCCGGCAAGAAGAGGACATCCGGACCGGCAAACATCTTCTCCAAGCGGCATCTTCTATCTTCTTCCATCCGGTGCGGAGCGGGTCCATCTTGAAGCAGGCGACGCAGATCCATCCTCTTCTTCCGATGTCTCCCGACGAATGACGGTTCCTTTAAGGGACGTCATCCAAGATGGCGTCCCTCGAATTCCGATTGGCTGATAGGATTCTATCAGCCAATCGGAATTAAGGTAGGAATTTTCTGATTGGCTGATGGAATCAGCCAATCAGAATCAAGTTCAATCCGATTGGCTGATCCAATCAGCCAATCAGATTGAGCTCGCATTCTATTGGCTGTTCCGATCAGCCAATAGAATGCGAGCTCAATCTGATTGGATCGGCCAATCGGATTGAACTAGATTCTGATTGGCTGATTCCATCAGCCAATCAGAAAATTCCTACCTTAATTCCGATTGGCTGATAGAATCCTATCAGCCAATCGGAATTCGAGGGACGCCATCTTGGATGACGTCCCTTAAAGGAACCGTCATTCGTCGGGAGACATCGGAAGAAGAGGATGGATCCGCGTCGCCTGCTTCAAGATGGACCCGCTCCGCACCGGATGGAAGAAGATAGAAGATGCCGCTTGGAGAAGATGTTTGCCGGTCCGGATGTCCTCTTCTTGCCGGATAGGAGGAAGACTTTGGACCCTCTTCTGGACTTCTTCAGTGGATGTCTAGCCCCCGCTTGGGTTGGATGAAGATATCGGAGCCAGGACGGATCGGTGAACCTGGTATGGTGAAGACAAGGTAGGAAGATCTTCAGGGGCTTAGTGTTAGGTTTATTTAAGGGTGGTTTGGGTTAGATTAGGGGTATGTGGGTGGTGGGTTGTAATGTTGGGGGGGGGGGGGTATTGTATGTTTTCTTTTACAGGCAAAAGAGCTGAACTTCTTGGGGCATGCCCCGCAAAGGGCCCTGTTCAGGGCTGGTAAGGTAAAAGAGCTTGTAACTTTTTTAATTTAGAATAGGGTAGGGAATTTATTATTTTGGGGGGCTTTGTTATTTTATTAGGGGGCTTAGAGTAGGTGTAATTAGTTTAAAATTGTTGTAATATTTTTCTTATGTTTGTAAATATTTTTTTATTTTCTGTAACTTAGTTCTTTTTTATTTTTTGTACTTTAGCTAGTTTATTTAATTGTATTTATTTGTAGCAATTGTGTTTATTTAATTTATTGATAGTGTAGTGTTAGGTTAATTGTAGGTAGTTTATTTAATTATTTTATTGATAGGGTAGTGTTAGGTTTAATTATATCTTAGGTTAGGATTTATTTTACAGGTAAATTTGTTATTATTTTAACTAGGTAACTATTAAATAGTTCTTAACTATTTAATAGCTATTGTACCTAGTTAAAATAAATACCAAGTTGCCTGTAAAATAAATATTAATCCTAAAATAGCTATAATATAATTATAATTTATATTGTAGCTATATTAGGATTTATTTTACAGGTAAGTATTTAGCTTTAAATAGGATTAATTTATTTAATAAGAGTTAATTTATTTCGTTAGATTAAAATTATATTTAAGTTAGGGGGGTGTTAGTGTTAGGGTTAGACTTAGCTTTAGGGGTTAATACATTTATTAGAATAGCAGTGAGCTCCGATCGGAAGATTAGGGGTTAATAATTGAAGGTAGGTGTCGGCGATGTTAGGGAGGGCAGATTAGGGGTTAATACTATTTATGATAGGGTTAGTGAGGCGGGTTAGGGGTTAATAACTTTATTATAGTAGCGGTGCGGTCCGCTCGGCAGATTAGGGGTTAATAAGTGTCGGCGACGTTGAGGGGGGCAGATTAGGGGATAATAAATATAATATAGGGGTCGGCGGTGTTAGGGGTAGCAGATTAGGGGTACATAGGGATAACGTAGGTGGCGGCGCTTTGCGGTCGGAAGATTAGGGGTTAATTATTTTAAGTAGCTGGCGGCGATGTTGTGGGGGGCAGATTAGGGGTTAATAAATATAATATAGGGGTCGGCGGGGTTAGGGGCAGCAGATTAGGGGTACATAAGTATAACGTAGGTGGCGGTCGGAAGATTAGGGGTTAAAATTTTTAATCGAGTGGCGGCGATGTGGAGGGACCTCGGTTTAGGGGTACATAGGTAGTTTATGGGTGTTAGTGTACTTTAGGGTACAGTAGTTAAGAGCTTTATAAACCGGCGTTAGCCAGAAAGCTCTTAACTCCTGCTATTTTCAGGCGGCTGGAATCTTGTCGTTAGAGCTCTAACGCTCACTGCAGAAACGACTCTAAATACCAGCGTTAGAAAGATCCCATTGAAAAGATAGGCTACGCAAATGGCGTAGGGGGATCTGCGGTATGGAAAAGTCGCGGCTGTAAAGTGAGCGTTAGACCCTTTAATCACTGACTCCAAATACCAGCGGGCGGCCAAAACCAGCGTTAGGAGCCTCTAACGCTGGTTTTGACGGCTACCGCCGAACTCTAAATCTAGGCCTATAACTGCTGCGTAGCCACCATAAGTAATGCAGACTCTATGAACCACCACTGCTGGGCTGGTATCTCGCCGTCTGCTCTGCGCCCTGGACCTATGACCAGGCTCCAGTAGGTGAACCTCTTCCTTCTGTAGCAATCCCTGTAGCTAAGGGAGTATGAAGAGCATAGCAATCCCTGTAGTGATTATAAGCTGTATCCTACAAACATGAGTCAAAGCTTCAAGTTAGAGGGTCAACATAGGTCTGATGTGCTGGAGCACACAGCCTCCTTTTTATTGAGGTTACATGCAAACAGGACACTCTCAGGGGGAGGCATAAAATCCCCCATCACACATTTGATATTAGATAGAGAGACACTCCCTTTGACAGGCCACAACATTTACTTCAGCAGATAACATTACACACAATAAAACAATGCAGTCCACCTTATCAATACTAGTCTGATTAGACAATGGGAAAGTTGATCACTAAACCTAATTAGAGCTAATCCCAGCAGACTTGTATTTAGAATAGGTTTCTTGAAGCTGAACAAAATTTAACTCTTAATGGCACACAATGAAACTGAACCAAGTGGGAGAAAGCCAGGGACAAGTCATTTCACAGGTCTGGGGACATAGTCTTAAAGGGGCATTGTTCATTAAAGTCACAATATGTCCCCAGATGGTTCTTAAAGGGCCACACACACCCAACAAAAGTCAATATGTCCTCAGGGGCACAATCTTCCAGGGGCCATAGTCATGTGGAAGGAGGCTGGCAAATAGGCTTCTCCAAAATCCAGGGAAGCAGGGCAATTTTTCATTTAAAGGGCCAGTTACAAACAGCAGTTTGTAACAGGTACATTCTCAGAGGTTAAGGAATTAGTGTATATGGATATGGAGTTTGATATAAATACCAGAACGCAATAACCTCAGAAGTGTATGACTATGAGCTATAATAAAGAAGAGAAGAGTGGGTGTTAGTAAGGACTAACACATGTTAAGACCCACGGTTATGTCAAACAGCTTTTTAGTAAGGTATAATATACCCAAATCAAGGTTACTACACACTAACACACAATAATGACAATAATAACAAGGGTGCATGGAAATAATGAGATTATCAACTGTGTTAGCTGGGTGAGCTTTGGGGGTATCCACTGCTTAAATCTAAGCCCCCAGTGCAAGTGAATGAGTACAAGTGATATATACCCTATATTCTAGGAGAAATTTACATAACAGAATATAAACATATACCAAGGTAGAGCAATAAAAGTTATTGAATAGTAATTTAAACAGTTAAACTAACATTAACCTAGGTACATTTTAACATAAAGATATATACAACATTTGATAGACAAAGGAATTATACCATAATTAAACCCATCTAAATATGACTCTCACAAGCACAACGTTCATCAGTCTCTGTGTTGGCTCAAACTATAGAGTGAGACTAATAAATCCGGGGTTCTTTCCTTATGTAGAGAATAGCGAACCATCTCTTTTAAAGCTTATACATCATGTGCTTTGTACAATAGAGCTGTCCGCTAGTAATGTGAGTGAGTCAATACAGAATGGGCTACTAAGACTTGCTAGACTGCAATGTCCGTGGTAAACTTGCAGAATCTATGAAAACAGAAGAGGCCAGCAGCAGAGTATGACGAATGGGGCCTCCAAACCTGCGTGTGATCTAGCCTACTCCGCATCTCTGAGGCTCAGCTATAGGGAGCACGGTAAACTGTCTATCTCTTTGGCCCAACAAAGCTGGATACAAATGCTGCCTGGCTGGGCTATCATACATTACCATGTATAAAGTTCCCCAGGATGTAGTAGTATACCATGACCCTCGGTCCGTTTCCTTGTGAGTTCTTCTGATAAGGAGAAGCATCTGCGGGAGGGAGAGGTGGTGAGCTGTGCCCTCATGGGAAGAAGACATGTCTGCAGTCCAGGCTTTTCTCCCCCCCTCTGGAGATGTCTTAGTTAGGATGTGGGCATTCGCTGCTGAGCGCGTACAGCACTCATCCACATCTTCCTGGCTCTTGATCGCTTCAAATGCCAGAGCTGTTTGGGAGCATAGGTAGTGAGAGGGGGAGAGCTGAAGGTGGCGCCCGGCAGCGGTCCGGATGGGCCTTATGAAATCTATAACTGCAGCCGTAGTGCAGGATGTCGCCTCAGAATACAGCAGCATCGAGTCGCTATTTGCTGGCTCCTGCAGGGTGCTAGCTGAGACACGAGCAGGTAGTCCCTCCTGAGTGTGTCGATGCAGTTTCCCAGCTGGCAAAGAGTCTGCTATCTGATTTTCCTCAGGGGTGTCATAGGCGATCAGGGAAGTAGCGCCATCTTTGTTGCGCATTTCCATAAGGGTAGTCTTTAAGCCGTGGAAGTTTCTGTCGGCTTTACTGCTTATGCCCTCCAATAAAGATTTAAGGGATGCTGAGAGCTTCTCCATTTTGAGAGTAACACAGTAGACTTATTAGTCAGCTAGGTGTGGGACCGGGTGTTAGGCTAGTCCGTCTCACGGGTATTTGACAGTCCTGATACCGAACTCCCTGGTGCGGTTGTAGCTGGCTGGTGGTTTTCTATATCAGCTATTTTATTTTATTTTGAGCCCAAACTTGAAGTCCATGTCCTAATGTGTATGCCAGGGTCAGGATACAGGCTATTTAGGTACTAAGTATGCCATACAAAATAATTTTAATAATCTGCCTTCAGGAGCTCTGTAGAGGCACGTCTTGCTAGCTTGGCGGTTGGCTCCGCCCCCCCGGGGCTTTGTTATTTTATTATGGGGCTTAGAGTAGGTGTAATTAGTTTAAAATTGTTGTAATATTTTTCTAATGTTTGTAAATATTTTTTTATTTTTTGTAACTTAGTTCTTTTTTATTTTTTGTACTTTAGTTAGTTTATTTCATTGTATTTATTTGTAGGTATTGTATTCAATTAATTTATTGATAGTGTAGTGTTAGGTAGGATTTATTTTACAGGTAATTTTGTAATTATTTTAACTAGGTAACTATTAAATAGTTATTAACTATTTAATAGCTATTGTACCTGGTTAAAATAATTACAAAGTTGCCTGTAAAATAAATATTAATCCTAAAATAGCTACAATATAATTATAATTTATATCGTAGCTATATTAGGGTTTATTTTACAGGTAAGTATTTAGCTTTAAATAGGAATAAGTTATTTAATAAGAGTTAATTAATTTCGTTAGATTTAAATTATATTTAACTTAGGGGGGGTGTTAGGGTTAGGGTTAGACTTAGCTTTAGGGGTTAATACATTTATTATAGTAGCGGTGAGATCCGGTCGGCAGATTAGGGGGTTAATAATTGTAGGTAGATGGAGGCGACGGGGGTGGCAGATTAGGGGTTAATAAATATAATATAGGGGTCGGCGGTGTTAGCTTCAGCAGATTAGGGGTACATAGGGATAATGTAGGTTGTGGCGGTGTACGGAGCGGCAGATTAGGGGTTAATAATAATATGCAGGGGTCAGCGATAGCGGGGGCGGCAGATTAGGGGTTAATAAGTGTAAGGTTAGGGGTGTTTAGACTCTGGGTACATGTTAGAGTGTTAGGTGCAGACTTAGGAAGTGTTTTTCCATAGGAAACAATGTAGCTGCGTTAGGAGCTGAACGCTGCTTTTTTGCAGGTGTTAGGTTTTTTTTCAGCTCAAACAGCCCCATTGTTTCCTATGGGGGAATCGTGCACGAGCACGTTTTTGAAGCTGGCCGCGTCCGTAAGCACCGCTGGTATTGAGAGTTGCAGTGGCGGTAAATATGCTCTACGCTCCCTTTTTGGAGCCTAACGCAGCCATTCTGTGAACTATAAATACCAGCGGTATTTAAAAGGTGCGGGAGAAAAATAGCCAGCGTAGCTAACGCACCCCTTTGGCCGCAGAACTCTAAATCTAGCCGTTAGTTAATAAGAGAAATATTATTTAGATTTATTTAATTAATATTTAAGTTAGGGGGGTGTTAAGGTTAGTGTTAGACTTAGGTTTAGGGGTTAATAAATTTATTACAGTGGCGACGGTGTAGGGGGGGCAGTTTAGGGGTTAATAAATTTAATATAGGTTGCGGCAGGGTCCAGGAGCGGCGGTTTAGGGGTTAAACTATTTAGTTGCAGCGAGGTGCGGGATCGGCAGGATAGGGGTTAATAACTTTATTATAGAGGGTGGCGGTATAGGGGGGGGCAGGATAGGGGTTACTAGGTATAATGTAGGTGGCGGTGGGCTCTGGGAGCGGCGGTTTAGGGGTTAATATGTATAGAGTAGCTTGCGGTGGGCTCCGGGAGCGGCGGTTTAGGGGTTAATATGTATAGAGTAGCTTGCAGTGTGCTCCGGGAGCGGCGGTTTAGGGGGTAATAACTTTATTTAGTTGCGGCGGTGTAGGGGGGGACAGATAAGGGGTGTTAAGACTCGGGGTACATGTTAGGGTGTTAGGTGCAGAAATCTCCCATAGGAATCAATGGGATATCTGGCAGCAGCAAACTTGTACTTTCGCTATGGTCAGACTCCCGTTGATTCCTATGGGATCCGCCACCTCCAGGGTGGCGGTTTGAAAACCAGGTACGCTGGGCCGGAAAAGTGCTAAGCGTACCTGCTAGTTTTTTGATAACTAGCAAAAGTAGTCAGATTGTGCCGCACTTGTGTGTGGAACATCTGGAGTGACGTAAGAATCGATCTGTGTCGGACTGAGTCCGGCGGATCGAAGATTACGTCACAAAATTCTACTTTTGCCGGTCTCTAGCCTTTGATAACTAAGGCGAATCAGCCTCGCCACAAATACGCTGCGGAATTCCAGCGTATTTGAGGTTGACGGCTTGATAACTAGGCCCCATAGTGTGCTGTGCTATTATACATAGTGTGCTGTGCTATTATACATAGTGTGCTGTGTTATTATACATAGTGTGCTGTGCTATTATACATAGTGTGCTGTTATTATACATAGTGTGCTGTGCACGGCGCATGAATGTTTGGGTTTGGTCTGAACTAAATGTGCAACCCTAGTCTTACTCTATATAAGCTTTCGCTCTTTAAAGTGCGGTGTAAAGAAAAAACAACTTGAGGACACTGTACAAATGCACAGATATCCTTATATAGTATTAAAGAGTCTCTACAGTTTAATATTTTGTATAGATTTCTACTTTTAAATAACATTTATTTATGATTTTTTTATTTGCTGTGATTTTGGTTACTTTTTCTTATTTATATTAGATATTGTAACACATTTTATTTCAAGTACTATCTATAGAAAATCTACATAAACAAGAAGGTTTATAAAAGAAAAAATAATACAGAGATAAGGTAATTAGGTCTGCTTTCCTTGGAAGATCAGCCCATTGCATTGGGTTGTGGGTTTAGTTAACAGAAACAGCTATTACATATTAAAAATAAACCTAAAAGTACAATTTCTCACACATTTTATATTCTGCAGCTGGTATAATAAGTCATTAGGAACACTTCTAATGGAGACCATTTTACACTGCACTGCCCCTTTAATTGATTATATACATGTTACACAGATACAATGTAGCAGCCTGTACCAGGTAATGTGATAATAAGCTCTGTGTTAATCCCTGTGCTACTGAAGGGGTTAATAAATACTATACATTTATCTGTGATCAGTAAAAGGACACAAATCTACAATAAGAAATGAATGCCCTATTGCTTACATATAACTTGGTTAAAATCAGCTCCAGAGCAGTAATGCACTACTAGCAGTTAGCTAAACACATGTGTGTACCCACCAATCCCCAGCTAGCCCCCAATAGGGTAGGATATTTACATATTGATGTCAACAAAGGATATAAAGAAACATTTGAAAATAGAAGTTAATTTAAAGGTACAGTCTACTGCAGAAAGTTTATTGTTTTAAAAAAAAAAAAAGATAATCCCTTTATTACCCATTCACCAGTCTTGCGTAACCAACACAGTTATATTAATACATTTTTTTACCTCTGTGATTACCTTGTATCTAAGCCTTTGTAAACTGCCCCCTATCTCAGTGCTTTTGACAGAATTGCATTTTAGCCAATCTATGGGAGTGAGCACAATGTTATCTATATTGCACATATGAATTATCACTGTGTAGCTGTGAAAAAAACTGTTAAAATACACTAAGATAAGAGGCGGCCTTCAAGAGCTTAGAAAATAGCATATGAGCCTACCTAGCTTTAGTTTTCAACAAAGAATACCAAGAGGACAAAACAAATTTAATGCTAAAAGTAAATTGGAAATGTGTTTATAATTACATACTCTACCTGACTCATGTAAGTTTTACTTTAACTTTCTTATCCCTTTAAAGAGTTAACACCATGTGCACCTCACTCTGTTAGTGAAGGGGTTAAATATAAGGTGACCAGATGTCCCCGAAATTGTCCCCAGCTCATTTTTACTGTCCCCGGCTCCTGAACTGCAGCTAAGCAATGGGAGGAAGTGATTGTGATAACGTCATTTCCTCCCAGCGTACCACAGGCAGCGCGCGCAAGTAGGAGGGATGAAGAGTGCATTTCAGCAAAGACAGTACAAGTACAACTGCTGAGTAAGTACTATAGCGGCGCAAGTCAGGATGAAGGGAAGAGAGCATTCATTTCCAGCCATTCCTGCACAGTAGTGCAACCTAAGTACTGTAACTATACAACGGCGCAAGTCAGGAGGGAACGGAAGAGAGCATTACTGCACAGTACAACTCTTGAGTAAGTACTGACAGCTAGCCGTATAATTCTATGACCTATGTGCTCATCATTCACAGCACACACACACACTGTAATACCGAAATACAGTGTTTTACTTGTACCACTCGGACATTACCTTGCTTAATGATATTTACTGGGCATCATTTATAATTCTATGTGCTTATCATTCAAAGCACACACACACTGTAGTGTTTTACTTGTACCACTCGCGCATTACCTTGCTTAATGATATTTACTGGGCATTGTAATAATTACAGTGTGTGTGTGTGCTGTGAATGATGAGCACGTAGAATTATAAATGATGCCCAATAAATATCATTAAGCAAGGTAATGTGCGAGTGGTACAAGTAAAACACTATTACATTGTTTGAGGACTGTTGTGCTAAAATATTGTAGTGGGAGCATAACACCCCCTACAGTTGTCACTGCATCCTGAGTCTTTCAAATAACCAGCCGTGTTGTTGAAATCGGTACTAAACTGGTTTGTCTACAACACCTTTCCCTTGGGTGTCACATGTTTCCCCTGCAGATATGTCAGAGTTAGGGATACAGTCATTTACTATTACATTTTGAAAGGATTCTATTCATTGTGTATAGTTTAATCTTCATTGAAAGGTGAAAGCTGCATTCTATCCTGTATTGTTTTGTCTTTGAATTTAATATGAAAATACATTTTAATTTGTTAAACTCTCATTAGCCTTTAATTTATTGTTTTAATATCTATTTTTTTTTTCAAGTAGACCCCAATATTTCCATTTTTTCCATTACTGGTTAAATAGATAAATTACATCTTTGAATAGAAATATTTTTACATTTAAGTTTATCACCATTTTAGGGTGTGTGTGCTGTGAATGATGAGCACATAGAATTATAAACAGGGAGTGCGGAGAACGCAGATGTAAAGCTGAGGCGTTGGCTTCCTGGGAGGCGCACACGTCGACATCCGGTGCGTTAGCTCTGCATGGACAGAGCGAGAACATCTCCACACACGCAGCATTGATCCTGTTGCCGGTTCTTTTTTGTCTCTATCTAACTGCCCGAGGAGGTGGAAGCCGGTGGTCGCTGCATAGAGGAAGCTCACTTGCGCTATTTTGATCAGGTGGCGCTGATACCAGCATTAACAGAAGCCCTGTTTTCTGGGGGAATAATACACTGGGCAGTACCTTGCCCTAAAAAAGAACACAGAACGCTTGGCCCTACACCATTAAGAGCTGCGGAGGTGAAGAATACTGGGAAGGATCCCTCAAGTTTTAACTGCAGACGTGTCCGGAGGCAGGAGGCGGCAGCAGGTTTCTACACCACGGGGGAGGTGTCTCGGGTGGTGTGGCGGCCTGTGGGAGCCCAGGCAGAGACACAGTCATACAGCAGTCTGAAGGAAAAGAAAGACCTCTCCAAAACCGCAAGTACAGTGTTCAATGCATATGCCTTAACAAACGTTCTGCTTTACTCTCTATATGGGCAAGCGGATAAATATTGAATTGTGATATAACCTCAGGATACACTGGATGTGCTTTGTGTTATACTTTATACCTCATAGGGGCAAGCTGATATTCACTCAATAGAGGTATAATCGCAGGATACTGTGGGTGCGATATAGAAGCATTACAGATCACTACAGAGCAATAAGATTTTCCTGCTACCAGCTAGCCTTAAATTCTCTTGGATGGACATATAAGTAGTAAAGTTTCCCCCACGTTACATTGAAGTAAATACAGAGAACCTTCATTTCTCTTCTTTTTTTTTTGTGGGGGGGAGGGGAAAAAAAAAAAGAGGATCATTTCCTTAAAAACTCCAGGTTGGCCAGACAAGTTTAAGAGACTGTGCTGCATCGTTTGAAAACAGGCCTAACAACGTCCTGGAAAAAGAAATAGAGGGGGAACCTCTTTCAAACCACTAACTTTGTTCAAACTTTGTTCTCCTCTTCCCCAGTGGTTCAAAACTATCTTATACCAGGACTATTAGCAAAATTGTAATTAAGTAAGAGGTTAATGCACAATATGCCATAGCCCTAGTTCTATAGATGGTTTTATACTATTTGTATCCCCCCGCTAAATCTAGCCACAATAACTAGAAAAGATACTGATATACATATTCTACTGTGTGTGCTGTGTTGTGGCTTGTTGCAAGTGTAATGAATAATGCTGCTCTATGTTTAAAATATGCGCCTCGACTAGAGAGGTTTTGGTAATTCTCCTCAGATACTAACTTTAATTCTGTTGCTCTAGAAAAAAAAAAAAAAAAAAAAAAAAAAGGGGGGGGGGGAGTATATTTCTAGATGGTTACTAGCCCTGGCTACACTGGCTAAATCTTATAAATCGACTAAAGGTAACTAAATGAACTTTTTTCTAAAGTTCAAGTGCAGATAATAAGGACATACAGATTGGGTTGTTCATAATTTTTTACCCACTGGTCATCCACTATAGAAACTGGTCTGAGTATGTTAGCCTAAGCTAGATTTCAAGTTTCTTGGTAAAATATTATTCTAATCTCCTCACAAAGGGTGATATAGTGCATAGCTAATGCGGTCAAAATACCCCTGAGTTAATGATCTGAAATATTCACTTTTTTTTTTTTTTTTTTTTCTCTCACCCACCTATATCACTGTGTTGCACATTAGGCTAAAACCACTGATTGTTTTGGATATTAAGAGCCCAACTGTTTATTGAAGTGTTTTTGTTTTTCTTTTTCTTTCCTTTTTCTGCAGATAGTGTATTGCAGATAAGACCCTCTTTTTATGTGAAAGGGGGGGGGCTACACATCTAAGTCTCACACACATTTAAGATCTACACAGCAGAGGGGAGTGATTTTCTCCCCACGCATAGATCCACGCTACACAAACTTCACTATTTTTCTTAGACATCTCATTAGTATAGACACAATTAGTTACTGCTGTTTCATTAACAGGGTATGGAAAAATACATTGCAAATGCAAAAACTAGATCACCAGCTATGCCACCAAAAAGAGATAAAAAAACTAAGTTACCTCAGGAAGCCGTTTTTGAAAAACTAGATATAAATGAAGAGGGCTCTATGCCTGATTCACAATTAACGTTAGACAAATTGGCAGATATGATAATGCCACAATTTAAAACAATAAGAAATGAGATCACCACCCTCACAACAGAAGTCAGACAATTCGCACTTCGAATGTCTGAGGTAGAGAGACGAGTTTCAGACCTAGAAGATGTGCCTAACACACAAGAGGCAGCTAATAAAAAAACAGCTGAGACAATCAAGAGCTTACAATATAAAATCCAAGACTTAGAGGATAGATCTAGACGAAGTAATATTAGAATAGTTGGTCTACCAGAAGTTAACGAATACAAAGATCTAATCACATTTGCTTCTATAACACTACCCAAAATGGGAAACTTCAGATTGAAAGAGCGCATAGAACAGGTACCAACATAAAATATCAAGACGGCCATACGAGACCTAGAATGGTTATGGTAAAATTCTTAAATTTTCAGGAAAAAGTTGATATAATGCGTGCATATAGAAGTCATAACCCCCTAATGTTAGGCTCTGTCCAAATCCACCTTTTCCAGGACTACTCTATGGAAACTTCAGACAAAAGAGCATGGCGCCATTTTGCTCATCTCTAATCCAAAATAGTTACAAAGCCAGTCTAAGATACCCAGCCAAAATAGTTGTAGAAGACATAGAAGGTAATAACATTTTTCTTAATAACTGTGCAGAGGCCAAAGCATTCTTCTTAGAACACAATATACAGGTACCACAACAAAACAATAAAACGGTCAGTGCTAGAAGATAAGTAAGAGACAAATACTGAACATAACATCAAGCTGCGTATGGTGATTGAGAATTTAGGCTTTCATTCTTTCCTTAAAAGGTTTAATAGGTATTAAGGTTAAACAGTAGTTACATTATCGCTGGTTATATGTATGTTTTGTTTTTAAATTTGTACGTGGGAGATCCATTCGAGACAGTCCAATGGACCCCACGGTGTGCAGGATTTGGTTATTTTAACCCCTTAATGACCGAGGACGTGCAGGGTACGTCCTCAAAAAAAAAAGGCAGTTAACGCCTGAGGACGTACCCTGCACGTCCTCGGTGTGGAAAGCAGCTGGAAGCGATCCTGCTCGCTTCCAGCTGCTTTCCGGTTATTGCAGTGATGCCTCGATATGGAGGCATCCTGCAATAACCTTTTACGGCCATCCGATGCAGAGAGAGCCACTCTGTGGCCCTCTCTGCACCGGACATCGATGGCCGGTTTCGTTGGTGGGTGGGAGCCGACTTGGGAGGCGGGTGGGCGGCCATCGGTGTGCCGCATGACGTCAAGGGGGGCGGGATCGGGGGCGCGATCGTCGGGGGCGCGCACGGGCGCGCACGCGTGCACGGAGGGTGGCGGGAGCGGGTGGGAACCGCTACACTACGGAAAATGTTTTAATAAATAAGACCTAATCTTGTTTGTGCAAAAGCACAAAAAGTGATCATGGAGGGGTGGGGGGTTGGTTTTGTGTGGGGGGAAGCTACACTACAGAAACTTTTAATAAATGTAAAAAAAAAAACATTTTTTTCTTCTAAACTGGGTACTGGCAGACAGCTGCCAGTACCCAAGATGGCGCCCATTAAGTTAGAGTGGGAGGGTTATAGAGCTTTTTAGGGGGGATCAGTGAGGTTGGGGTCTAAGGGGGGATCGTACACATCAGCATATGTAAATATGCTTCTTTTTTTTTTAAAAAAAAAAGGGCCAAATACCTTTTATTTTAGTACTGGCAGAGTTTCTGCCAGTACTTAAGATGGCGGGGACAATTGTGGGGTGGGGGAGGGAAGAGAGCTGTTTGGGAGGGATCAGGGGGTCTGATGTTTCAGGTGGGAGGCTGAGCTCTACACTAAATCTAATATTAACCCTGCAAGCTCCCTACAAGCTACCTAATTAACCCCTTCACTGCTAGCCATAATACACGTGTGATGCGCAGCGGCATTTAGCGGCCTTCTAAATACCAAAAAGCAATGCCAAAGCCATATATGTCTGCTATTTCTGAACAAAGGGGATCCCAGAGAAGCATTTACAACCATTTGTGCCATAACTGCACAAGCTGTTTGTAAATTATTTCAGTGAGAAACCTAAAATTGTGAAAAATGTAACTTTTTTTTTTTTATTTGATCACATTTGGCGGTGAAATGGTGGCATGAAATATACCAAAATGGGCCTAGATCAATACTTGGGGTTGTCTACTACACTACACTAAAGCTAAAATTACCCCAAAAAGCTCCCTACATGCTCCCTAATTAACCCCTACACTGCTGGGCATAATACACGTGTGGTGCGCAGTGGCATTTAGTGGCATTCTAATTACCAAAAAGCAACACCAAAGCCATATAAGTCTGCTATTTATGAACAAAGGGGATCCCAGAGAAGAATTTACAACCATTTGTGCCATATTTGCACAAGCTGTTTGTAAATAATTTCAGTGAGAAACCTAAAGTTTGTGAAAAAATTTGTGAAAAAGTGAACGATTTTTTTTATTTGATCGCATTTGGCGGTGAAATGGTGGCATGAAATATACCAAAATGGGCCTAAATCAATACTTTGGGTTGTCTTCTAAAAAAAAATATATACATGTCAAGGGATATTCAGGGATTCCTGAAAGATATTAGTGTTCCAATGTAACTAGCGCTAATTTTGAAAAAAAGTGGTTTGGAAATAGCAAAGTGCTACTTGTATTTATGGCCCTATAACTTGCAAAAAAAGCAAAGAACATGTAAACATTGGGTATTTCTAAACTCAGGACAAAATTTAGAAACTATTTAGCATGGGTGTTTTTTGGTGGTCATAGATGTGTAACAGATTTTTGGGGTCAAAGTTAGAAAAAGTGTGTTTTTTTCCATTTTTTCCTCATATTTTATCATTTTTTTTATAGTAAATTATAAGATATGATGAAAATAATGGTATCTTTAGAAAGTCCATTTAATGGCGAGAAAAACGGTATATAATATGTGTGGGTACAGTAAATGAGTAAGAGGAAAATTACAGCTAAACACAAACACCGCAGAAATGTAAAAATAGCCTTGGTCCCAAACGGACAGAAAATGGAAAAGTGCTGTGGTCATTAAGGGGTTAATTTAATTCCTTTTAAAAAAAAAAAAATTTTCTCTTTTCTCCTCTCCCCTCCTACCTCCACCCTCCACACCCCTCTCTCAATTGTAACTCGACAGAATAATAAAGATAAAATGGTTTAGACATGTATAACTTGGTTTCGTGGAATGTGGGAGGGGTCACCTCCCCAATTAAAAGAAAAAACATCCTGAATTTATTGAAAAAACAAAAAGCAGATATTATGTTCCTACAGGAACTCAATTTGAAAGGCCCAGAAATTGTAAAACTTAAGGGTAATTGGCTGAAAGAGATTATTGCTACACCCTGCGATAAGCGCAGTCGTGGAGTAGCCATTTTATTTCGCAGAGAGCTAGAATATGAGATAATCAAAAGTGAACTCGACCCTGAAGGTCGCTACATCATATTACAGTTACGATTGGACAACCGCATCTGGTCTTTCTGTAATATTTACGGACCTAACAAAACTGATAAAAAAAATTGGGACAAGATAGAGAAAAAATTATTTCCGCTAAGAGGGCAAAACTTAATTATTATGGGAGATTTTAACATGACCTTAAACCCGGTAACTGACAGATTTAGACAATTAAACAAGCAAGTCTATAGACAAGAGGCTAAAATGTTCGGTAATTTTGTGAAGAAGCTAGAGGTTGAGGACATATGGAGGATACAACACCCTGATGAGTGCAGCTTCTCCTGTGAATCCAGAGCCTTTAAAAAATTTTCCCGTATAGATTTATTCTTGGTGGATAGATCATTGTTAAAACTTGATATGGATGCTACGATCAACGAGATCATACTATCAGACCATGCGATTATAGGTTTAAAAATCAAAGGCAGAAAAATAGGGTCTTCCAACAACTTCTATTTTCCCAAATATATGAGTAATAATAGTAAATTTTGCAATTGGCTAACGAACACTTGGAGGATCTTTCTAAAAAATAATTCCAATTATGTAGATAAACCCGAGATTCTCTGGGAAACAGGAAAGGCTGTACTCCGCGGGGAGATAGTGGCCTACATGTCTAGATTATAAAAAAAGATTAAACTACGAGAGATACAATTAGCAAACCAACTTAAAAACGCATATAATTCCTATCTATCTACTCCACAGCCGACTACATGGGATAAATATAAACACGCAAGAGAGGAAAGAGAAACTTTCTTAAAACAGAAATGGACAATGGAAGATCTTAAAGTCAGGGCTACCTTTCAAGGTCCAAAGGGTATATCTGCGGGGTACCTGGCAAAAACGATTAAAGTAAAAGGTAGTAAGAATATAATTTCTAGTATAAGGGAAGGAGATAGCCACCATATACATGCGTCTGATGTTAGACAAGCCTTTTATAGATACTATCAAAAACTGTATTCAACTGAAGTAATTGACATAGATGCTAAAAACAAATTCTGGCAAAGTATCAAAGTTCCTAGAATCACAACGGAAGCACTTAATGAGATCAACCAAAAAATATCTGAAAGTGAAATTGTTATGGCTATAAAAAACTTGAAAAATAATAAAGCACCGGGCCCTGACGGGCTTCCAGCCGAATTTTACAAAAGTATCAGAGTAGACATTGTAGCCACGTTAGGCAAACTATATAATGATTATTATGTTAATAACAATAAACAATCAAAATACTTCACTGACTCTATTGTGACATTGATTCAAAAGAAAGGTAAGAACCGTGAAGAACTTGGGTCTTACAGACCAATATCTCTGTTAAACGTAGATTATAAGCTTTTAATAACAATAGTGGCAAATAGACTAAAAAAGGTACTAGGTGAAGTTATACATCAAGACCAGTCAGGCTTTATGCCAGGTAGGAACGTGGTTAGAAACAGACGCATTTTGATAACTTTAGACTACTACTATAATAAAGACAGGAATAATAAGAAGCTGTTTCGAGGAGATATGGCCCTCCTTGCAATTGACGCGGAGAAAGCATTTGATGCTATTACATGGGACCACTTATTTACTGCACTTGATAAATTTTGTTTACGAGGAAACCTCCTCAATCTAACTAAAGCAATTTATAACAACCCTAGATCCCAACTTTTAGTAAACTCAGAACTCTCCCAATACATTACACTTTATAAAGGGACGAGACAAGGCTGCCCACTATCGCCACTTTTATTTAATATTTCCCTCGAACCACTGGCAATCCTTTTAAGACAAGAGCTAACAGGGATTCGAATTGGTAGACATAATCTAAAAATCTCATTATACGCAGACGATTTGCTACTGTATCTATATAATACTGCTGAAAGTATACCAAAATGTCTAGATTTAATAGGAACATACAGTAAATTTTCCGGGTATAAAATGAACTTGCGAAAATCCGAGATATTATGGTTACAAAAAAATAACAAGAGTTATGTCAAACATGGTTTTCATGAAGTACAACAGTTAAAATATCTAGGCATAAGTATATGTAAAGATCCGAATGACTGGTATAAAATAAATTTTGAAAATCTATTTTTTTTTTTTTTTTAATACTGTTTATTGAGGTTTTATGAAATGACATACAGGCAAGGTATACAGAAATAAATTCAGGTACATAATATATAAAGAAATGCCAACAAAGTTATGGACCTTCTCCTCTACTCTGGAGGCCACTTTTGGACCCCACAACGTGCAAAATAAAACAGTGGAAGGTACAATGAGACCACTTATGGGTCTCAACTAAACCTCAGGTTTTATAATATTTTTAAAGCTATAAAACATGTTTGAGTAAATACAGGTTCTAAAATATTTTCAGAGCTATAAAACATGCTTGGATGAATGGATATCAAGGGAGAGATAAATAATAAAACATGCTTGAGTACATATAGGTTCTGTATTGTTTTTAAAGCTAGAAAACATGCTTGAGTATAGCATTATAGTAAGATAAGTAATATGTAGGTATGATAGAATTACCCAACAATAATATAAGATGATATGGACGCCCTCACTTACAATATCCCAAGCCGCCAATAATTATACAATTAAGACTTCATATGTATTTTGCTCTTTGCTCAGTAAGGAAAAAGCAGGTATATACACTGATAGGGCATAAAGAGGTACCTTAGGAAGCTCAATATACCAAATCACAGTACAATTAGATCTTAGCTGCACAAGTAAACAGTACAGTATGATAGACACTAGGGGGTAAATATTAGAATATATAATTAGACGATAGTGGACACATTTGCTTATACATGTCTAAGCTGCAAACTGCAGGCAGTAAATAGTAGGAATTCAACATCAACAGTGCATGAGAATAATCATACTAGTATTTTAGTGCATAGGCTAGTCTTAGACAGACATGAGCTCTTTAGATTTATACTCGGGATGTAATAACTCAATAAGGTAGAAATGACCTATAGTAATGCAGGAAACTAGGGACATAGGGCTGACTGTTAAAGCGCGAACTGTAGTTTCTGCCTCGGCCGCTGGCAAAAACACAGCCACAAGTTTTCATAGTGTACTAACCTAGTAGCAACTCTATGAGGGAGTCTTATATTTAACTAGTCTTAGCTGGGCAAGGTGGATATATCTACTATAGGCATTGAAACTACTGATAACATATATACTATTCATTGTAATAACTGAATAACTAACCAAAACTAAAAAAAAACTTAACCCAGGTTGTGAGGGTGTATTAACTATGTTGAGCAAGTGAACCAAGGCAACCCCCTCAAACAGGACAGTCCTCCCATGCATTAACACATCTTGGCTATAAGGATAGAGAAAAAACATAAATAAATCAAACTTCTTTTACGAGTTGCTGAAATTACTCTGTCCACAACATTACAGCAATCCAGATGTACGCTGCCAGTTCAGGATTGGGGCAGCATTTACCCAACTCCAACTTTCTCTGAAGAGAAGCGATATTTGGGGGAAGTGCAGCCGGTCAAGGTCTCACAGTGTGGGCTAGCTGGTCGCCCCTGCTCTGTAATTACAGTCCCTTGCGCTGGAACTAAGATAAAAGATAAAAGGCCCCACAAAGTGGTAATCCAGCTTTTTTAACTGCAATAGCGTCTCATTAATGACCGCAAAGGTCTGACTGTCAAAGTGTGGGGATGTCTGCAAAGCCGGAACAAGTAATATTTGCGAGTCCAGGCCATACTGTGTTTACAATAAGAGAACAAAAAATCTGTGTGGCTTTAGGTGGTCACTTGCATAGAGAGTTATGGGGAGATTACTATCGGTCTCGATGTCCCTCAAGAATGTTACACGCTACCCTATGCCGGCTTTCAGCGCTACAAAGCAATACCTGGGGTAAGTAGCACCACAAGGAGGGTCCAAGCAAGCTGATCTGAGTCTCCGAAGATGAGTTCCCGGGATAAGCCGCAGGAAGCTGGAGTGCCGTAGCAAGCTGCACTCGAAGTAATGCAGGACCCCGGAGGTTTCTTGAAAATCTATTTAATAAACTACCTCAGGATTTAGCAAAATGGAGTATGTATAAACTGTCATTATCAGCAAAGATAATGGTAATCAAAACAATAATTTTTCCAAAATTTGTATTTATGTTACAGAACCTGCCCCTTTTTATAATAAAATCAGATTTACAGAGGTTCAATAAAGCAATCTCTCGGTTTCTTTGGAATAATGGTAAATCTCGGATGGCAATAAATAAACTCGTCCATCGTAAAAAAGATGGGGGTTTTGCACTTCCCTGCCTTAAAACATATAATCTGGTGACATTAGTTAAATTTGCTGTAGATTGGCTAGCTGAGGGGGAATACGTTACATACTATAACCTGGAATCAGAACTAGTCTCCCCGTACGATCTCAAGGCATTACTTCATACAGATAAAAAACTAATCCCTAAGAATGTCTCTAAACTACTTACAATTAAGAACGTTATCTTAGCCTGGCAGAAATTTTGTACGCTTTTAAATTGCCAATATCATATCTCGAAATACTGTCCTATCATAGGTATGCCGGACTTTCTACCCGGTCTTTCAGACCCGGTATATAAAAAATGGAAGGAGAAAGGATTAAAGAGATGGATTCAGCTTAAACAAGAAGAGACAATTTATATAAAATCATTCCCTGAAGTTATGAACGAGTTTCAAATACAATCTCCAAATTTTTATGCCTATTTACAGAGCAGGAGTTATTTCAGTCAAGTGTGCCAGACCCCCGGGACAGAGTGGAAGTGGATAGAAATAGAAGCCGGATTAAAATTATACAAGGGGGGGGAAAAGATCAATTTCTATATGGTACAATATGTTATGTGATAAATCTGGGCCATTGCAAGTTGAAAAGATCACAACATATATTAATAGGCTTTTCCCACAGACACAAGCACAAGACATTAGAAAATGTTTAAAGATGTTAGAAACTGCTACGACAGTGTATAGTTGGAGGGAGTCACAATATAAATTACTGAATAATTATTACCTAACCCCTGACAAGATCAGTAAATGGGCAGACACAGTATCACCCTGTAAATGTTATAAATGTAAAGCTGAGAAAGCTGACATCAAACACTGTCTTTGGGATTGCCCTAAGATTCTTCAGTTTTGGGGTAAAATTAATTACTGGCTTAATAAATTTCTACGTTCAAGAATATCCCTAACTGCAGTTAACGTTTTTTTTATTATATGATGTAGGTGAAGACAGAGCAGATAAACTTCTTGTAAACTTGGCTATCTTGGCGGCGCGTAATATAATATTTAAAAAATGGAAATCGACGGCAGGGCCTAGCCTGAAAGAATTTATTAATAGTATGAATATATAGATGACAATAGAACTATTTAATATTAAACCTTATTCAGAAAAAAAACTTACACTCTTTTTTGCAAAGTGGTTAAATATAATCAGGGATAAACCATTAATAGCACAAAAACAATTTATATCACCTCTACAAAATTCTCCAGAATTCATGTTACTCATGTTAAAGAATGTTCTACCCCAAGATTGGGGCTAAGCTATGTTAATAATCTGAAAAAATTTGGCTATAGGAGGTGATAAGTGGATGTTGGAGGTGGGGGGCGGGGGGGGCGGGCGGGAGTGGGGTTTTTCCTTTTTTTTTTTTTTCTCCCTCATTCACTTTTTTCCTTTTTCCCTTTTTTTTTTTTTTTTTTTTGGGGGGGGGGGGGGGGGTTTGTGATTAGAGGTTTGATTTAAACTTGGAATTAAGAAAAAAAAAAACAGTAGTGTCTATAAAGTACGAAGGGCTTCTGAATAGCCAAAAGGCTTGCTTTTGTTAATTAACTTAATATCTTGTCTATGTGCCTCTTTGTTTTGTTGTTTTTTTTTGTTTTTTTTTTTTTTCTGCATTGGCCCTGCATGGTGCAATTCATGAAATATACTTTTGTTTATTGTACGCTACTGGTTACGAATAAATAAATTTAAAAAAAAAAAAAAAAAAAAAAAAAAGAATTATAAACAATGCCCAATAAATATCATACAGTGTTTTACTTCTACCACTCGCACATTACCTTGCTTAATGATATGTATTGGGCATCATTTATTATTCTATGTGCTCTAGACATGTGCATGGCAAAAAAATTTGGTTCGGTTCGGATCGATTCTGATTTTTTAGAATTTCGGAGCGATTCGAATTCGGAAAAATTTGAATAAATTCGGTTCGGATTTGTTTCGGATTAATTCGGATTCGAATAAATTTAGTTCAGATTTGTTTCGGATTCGAATAAATTCGGCTGGATTCGGTTCGGAATTTCGGTAAGTGTTAGGTTGGATTAGACTAGTATTATGTACTAAATTCGGCTGGATTCGGTTCGTAATTTCGGTAAGTGTTAGGTGGGATTAGATTTATACTGTACAATAGTAGTGTAATCCATGGCCACCCGAATTTACCGAATAAATCCGAAGTAATTCGGATTTATTCGGTAAATTCGGCAGTATTTTAATTCAGAAATTCGGTTCGATCCGAATCCTTGAATTTTCCGAATTGATCCAAAACGAATCGCACATATCTAATGTGCTCATCATTCACAGCACACACACACAAACACACTGTAATACATTTGTTTTACTTGTACCACTCACAATCTTTATGGCATGCTCATCACTTGAAAACGTTATATACCATATTTATTGGGCTTCATTTATAATATATAGCATGTACTACTTATTTGGTAAAAATATATAAGTACAGTGCAAAGCAAGACTACTTGTTTGACCTACATCCTACAGATAATGTTTGCAATAAAGATGGAATACAAGATAACTTTTTTCCAGTTATGTCACCTCCTGTATGGTGCAACCATGCAGACTGACTTTCTGTGACCTCATCACATATACAAGTGATAAATATACAATTATTATAAACAGGTCAGACTTTTACCCATCACCCTAACACACAGGCATCTATTTACCAAAGCGTCGACTTTCTTGCATTCAACGGCACCAATACGCTCGCCTAAGATCGCCTAACATCGCTGCCGCAGACCTGAATACGTTCTCCAAAGTTACCAAAAAAGCTGTCAAAAAGCCACGTTAACTAACAGTCATTGATCTCACTGCTCTTCGGCTTTTTTTCAGCTTTCTTGGTACACTATAGTAACTGTTTTACCCCTATACCGCTGCTCCCGGACCCCGCCGCACCTAAATAAAGTTAATCACCCCTAAGCCCACCGCCACCTACATTATACATATTAACCCCTTAATGACCACAGCACTTTTCCATTTTCTGTCCGTTTGGGACCAAGGCTATTTTTACATTTTTGCGGTGTTTGTGTTTAGCTGTAATTTTCCTCTTACTCATTTACTGTACCCACACATATTATATACCGTTTTTCTTGTCATTAAATGGACTTTCAAAATATACCATTATTTTCATCATATCTTATGATTTACTATAAAAAATATTATAAAATATGAGGAAAAAATGGAAAAAAACACACTTTTTCTAACTTTGACCCCCAAAATCTGTTACACATCTACAACCACCAAAAAACACCCATGCTAAATAGTTTCTAAATTTTGTCCTGAGTTTAGAAATACCCAATGTTTACATGTTCTTTGCTTTTTTTGCAAGTTATAGGAGAATAAATACAAGTAGCACTTTGCCATTTGCAAACCACTTTTTTTCAAAATTAGCGCTAGTTACATTGGGACACTAATATCTTTCAGGAATCTCTGAATATCCATTGACATGTATATATTTTTTTTTAGAAGACATCCCAAAGTATTGATCTAGGCCCATTTTGGTATATTTCATGCCACCATTTCACCGCCGAATGCGATCAAATAAAAAATTTTTTTTACTTTTTCACAAATTTTTTCACAAACTTTAGGTTTCTCACTGAAATTATTTACAAACAACTCATGAAATTATGGAATAAATGGTTGTAAATGCTTCTCTGGGATCCCCTTTGTTCATAAATAGCAGACATATATGGCTTTGGCTTTGCTTTTTGGTAATTAGAAGGCTGCTAAATGCCACTGCGCACCACACGTGTATTATGCCCAGCAGTGAATGGGTTAATTAGGGAGCATGTAGGGAGCTTCTAGGGTTAATTTTAGCTCTAGTGTAGTGTAGTAGACAACCCCAAGTATTGATCTAGGCCCATTTTGGTATATTTCATGCCACCATTTCACCGCCAAAAGCAATCAAATAAAAAAAAATTGTTCACTTTTTCAAACTTTAGGTTTCTCACTAAAATTATTTACAAACAGCTTGTGCAATTATGGCACAAATGGTTTTAAATGCTTCTCTGGGATCCCCTTTGTTCAGAAATAGCAGACATATATGGCTTTGGCGTTGCTTTTTGGTAATTATAAGGCTGCTAAATGCTGCTGCGCATCACATGTGTATTATGGCCAGCAGTGAAGGGGTTAATTAGGTAGTTTGTAGGGAGCTTGCAGGGTTAATTTTAGCTTTAGTGTAGAGATCAGACTCCCACCTGACACATCCCACCCCCTGATCCCTCCCAAACAGCTCTCTTCCCTCCCCCACCCCACAATTGTCCCCGCCATCTTAAGTACTGGCAGAAAGTCTGCCAGTACTAAAATAAAAGGTATTAAAAAAAAATTATAATTTTTTTTTAGCATATTTACATATGCTGCTATGTAGGGTCCCCCCTTAGCCCCCAACCTCCCTGATCCCCCCCAAAATAGCTCCCTAACCCTCCCCCTCTGCCTTATTGGGGCCATCTTGGGTACTGGCAGCTGTCTGCCAGTACCCAGTTTGCAAATAAAAATGTTTTTTTTTTATTTTTTTTTTATTTGTTTCTGTAGTGTAGCTTCCCCCCCACAGTCCAATACCCCACCAGTCAAACCGATCACCAAATAAATATATTAACCCCTTTGATCCCCACTTCTAACAAAAAACTTTCTGTAGCGTAGTGGTTCCCACCCGCTCCCTCCCCGTGCACGCGCCCGCCCGGCCTCCCCGTGCACGTGCGTGCGTCCTCCGGTCGTCCCCGCCCCGATCCCGCCCCCCTCCGCATCACAAAGGCCAGCGATGGCCGCCTCCCACCCACCAACGAACGTAGCCATTAATGTCCGGTGCAGAGAGGGCCACAGAGTGGCTCTCTCTGCACCGGATGGCTAAAAATGGTTATTGCAGGATGCCTCGATATCGAGGCATCACTGCAATAACCGGAAAGCAGCTGGAAGCGAGCAGGATCGCTTCCAGCTGCTTTCCACACAGAGGACGTGCAGGGTACGTCCTCAGGCGTTAACTGCCTTTTTTTTGAGGACGTACCCTGCACGTCCTCTGTCATTAAGGGGTTAACCCCTAATCTTTTGCCCCCTATACCGTCGCCACCTACATAAAGTTATTAACCCCTATCCTGTCACTCCTGGACCCCGCCACAACTAAATAAAGTGTTTAACCCCTAAACCGCCGCTCCCGGAGCCCACCGCCACCTACATTATATTTATCAACCCCTAATCTCCCCCCCCCCCCCCACACCGCCGCCACTTTATTAAATGTATTAACCCCTAAACCTAAGTCTAACCCTAACCATAACACCCCCTAACTTAAATATAATTTAAATAAATCTAAATAAATTATTCCTATTTAAAACTAAATACTTACCTATAAAATAAACCCTAAGGCCTAGATTTGGAGTTTGGCGGTAGCCGTGAAAACCAGCGTTAGAGGCTCCTAACGCTGGTTTTAGGCTACCGCCGGTATTTGGAGTCACTGAAAAAAGGGTCTAACGCTCACTTTTCAGCCGCGACTTTTCCATACCGCAGATCCCCTTACATCTTTTCAATGAGATCTTTCTAACTCCGGTATTTAGAGTCGTGTCTGAAGTGAGCGTTAGAATTCTAACGACAAAACTCCAGCCACAGGAAAAAGTCAGTAGTTAAGAGCTTTCTGGGCTAACGCCGGTTCATAAAGCTCTTAACTACTGTACTCTAAAGTACACTAACACCCATAAACTACCTATGTACCCCTAAACCGAGGTCCCCCCACATCGCCGCCACTCGATTACATTTTTTAACCCCTAATCTGCCGACCGCCACCTACGTTATACTTATGTACCCCTAATCTGCTGCCCCTAACACCGCCGACCCCTATATTATTTTTATTAACCCCTAACCTGCCCCCCACAACGTCGCCGCCAGCTACCTACACTTATTAACCCCTAATCTGCCGAGCGGACCGCACCGCTACTATAATAAAGTTATTAACCCCTAATCCGCCTCACTAACCCTATAATAGTATTAACCCCTAATCTGCCCTCCCTAACATCGCCGACACCTAACTTCAATTATTAACCCCTAATCTGCCGACCGGAGCTCACCGCTATTCTAATAAATGTATTAACCCCTAAAGCTAAGTCTAACCCTAACACTAACACCCCCCTAAGTTAAATATAATTTTAATCTAACGAATTTAATTAACTCTTATTAAATAAATGATTCCTATTTAAAGCTAAATACTTACCTGTAAAATAAATCCTAATATAGCTACAATATAAATTATAATTACATTGTATCTATTTTAGGATTAATATTTATTTTACAGGCAACTTTGTAATTATTTTAACCAGGTACAATAGCTATTAAATAGTTAAGAACTATTTAATAGTTACCTAGTTAAAATAATTACAAAATTACCTGTAAAATAAATCCTAACCTAAGTTACAATTAAACCTAACACTATACTATCATTAAATTAATTAAATAAAATACCTACAATTTAACCTAACACTACACTATCAATACATTAATTAAATACAATATCTACAAATAACTACAATGAAATAAACTAACTAAAGTACAAAAGATAAAAAAGAACTAAGTTGCAAAAAAATAAAAAAATATTTACAAACATAAGAAAAATATTACAACAATTTTAAACTAATTACACCTACTCTAAGCCCCCTAATAAAATAACAAAGACCCCCAAAATAACAAAATGCCCTACCCTATTCTAAATTACTAAAGGTCAAAGCTCTTTTACCTTACCAGCCCTGAACAGGGCCCTTTGCGGGGCATGCCCCAAGAAGTTCAGCTCTTTTGCCTGTAAAAAAAAAAACATACAATACCCCCCCCCAACATTACAACCCACCACCCACATACCCCTAATCTAACCCAAACCCCCCTTAAATAAACCTAACACTAAGCCCCTGAAGATCTTCCTACCTTGTCTTCACCTCACCAGGTATCATCGATCCGTCCTGGCTCCAAAATCTTCATCCAACCCAAGCGGGGGCTGGCGATCCATCATCCGGTGGCTGAAGAGGTCCAGAAGAGGCTCCAAAGTCTTCATCCTATCCGGGAAGAAGAGGCGATCCGGACCGGCAACCATCTTGATCCAAGCGGCATCTTCTATATTCATCCGATGAGGACCGGCTCCATCCTGAAGACCTCCACCGCGGACCCATCTTCCTCCGGTGACGTCCAACGTCTGGAATCAGCCAATCAGAATCAAGATCAATCCGATTGGCTGATCCAATCAGATTGAGCTCGCATTCTATTGGCTGATCGGAACAGCCAATAGAATGCGAGCTCAATCTGATTGGCTGATCGAATCAGCCAATCGGATTGAACTTGATTCTGATTGGCTGATTCCATCAGCCAATCAGAATATTCCTACCTTAATTCCGATTGGCTGATAGGATTCAATTCGAGGGACGCCATCTTGGATGACGTCCCTTAAAGGAACCGTCATTCGGCTAGTAGGCGTCGGGAGAAGAGGATGTTCCCCGTCGGATGGAAGATGTCTCCCGAAGAAAGAATATTGAAGATGCCATTGATAGAAGACTTCATCCGCATCATGAACCTCTTCAGCTCCCGCTTGGATGAAGACTTCATCCGGATCATGGACCTCTTCAGCTCCCGCTTGGATGAAGACTTCAGCCGGATCATGGACCTCTTCAGCCCCCCGCTTGGGCTTGGATCAGGACATCGGAGGAGCTCTTCAGGACGGATCAGTGAACCTGGTATGGTGAAGATAAGGTAGGAAGATCTTCAGGGGCTTAGTGTTAGGTTTATTTAAGGGGGGTTTGGGTTAGATTAGGGGTATGTGGGTGGTGGGTTGTAATGTTGGGGGGGGGGTATTGTATGTTTTTTTTTTTACAAGCAAAAGAGCTGAATTTCTTGGGGCATGCCCCGCAAAGGGCCCTGTTCAGGGCTGGTAAGGTAAAAGAGCTTTGAACTTTAGTAATTTAGAATAGGGTAGGGCATTTTGTTATTTTGGGGGGCTTTGTTATTTTATTAGGGGGCTTAGAGTAGGTGTAATTAGTTTAAAATTGTTGTAATATTTTTCTTATGTTTGTAAATATTTTTTTATTTTTTGTAACTTAGTTCTTTTTTATTTTTGTATGTATTTTATTTAATTAATTTAATGATAGTATAGTGTTAGGTTCAATTGTAACTTAGGTTAGGATTTATTTTACAGGTAATTTTGTAATTATTTTAACTAGGTAACTATTAAATAGTTATTAACTATTTAATAGCTATTGTACCTGGTTAAAATAATTACAAAGTTGCCTGTAAAATAAATATAAATCCTAAAATAGCTACAATGTAATTATAATTTATATTGTAGCTATATTAGGATTTATTTTACAGGTAAGTATTTAGCTTTAAATAGGAATAATTTATATAATAAGAGTTAATTAATTTCGTTAGATTTAAATTATATTTAAGTTAGGGGGGTGTTCGTGTTAGGGTTAGACTTAGCTTTAGGGGTTGATACATTTATTATAGTAGCGGTGAGCTCCGGTCGGCAGATTAGGGGTTAATGTTTGAAGTTAGGTGTCGGCGATGTTAGGGAGGGCAGATTAGGGGTTAATACTATTTATTATAGGGTTAGTGAGGCGGATTAGGGGTTAATAACTTTATTATAATAGCGGTGCGGTCCGCTCGGCAGATTAGGGGTTAATAAGTGTAGGTAGGTAGCGGCGACGTTGTGGGGGGCATATTAGGGGTTAATAAATATAATATAGGGGTCGGCGGTGTTAGGGGCAGCAGATTAGGGGTACATAAGGATAATGTAAGTAGCGGCGGTTTACAGAGAGGCAGATTAGGGGTTAATAATAATATGCAGGGGTCAGCGATAGCGGGGGCGGCAGATTAGGGGTTAATAAGTGTAAGGATAGGGGTGTTTAGACCAGTGACGTGCAGTGAGCTCAGAGGTTAGTGAGGCAGTGGCTATGATAGGTCTGAGAAGCACATATATGAACCTAATAGCGGTAACTTAAATTTACGATTAAATTAGCCGGTTACACAATGACGATTAGAATAGTATCTAATATCTTGTATTTAAGCCTCTGCAGACAGTCCCCTTATCTCAGGGCTATTTATTTATTATCTATTGACTTGCATTTTAGCGAGTTAGTGCTGTGTCCTGCACAACCCCACAGGAGAGAGCACAATGTTATCTATAATACACACATAAATTAGCAGTCTAAGAGGCTGTCTGTAGTGGCTTAAACAGTCAGAAATTTAGAGATTAAACGGTTATAAAGTATATTAATATAACAATGTTAATTGTGCAAAGCTGGGGAATGGGTAATAAAGGCGTTATCTATCTTTTTAAATAATAGCGATTTTGGTGTAGACTGAATTCTGACCCAGGCAGGAGGAAATACTTGCAAGTACACAAACAAGGCTTCCAGACAATCTGACCACATGTTAAAACCAGAAACTCCCTAATGCAACTAATGCATAAAAAATGCAGGGGATGACTGGCAATTTTGGAACCAGGGGGCGAGTACAATTCAGTGGCCCAAGCACTAAAACCCTGCCCACTATGAAATTCTATATCTAATAGTTAAATTACAAGGGAAGTAAAGCACCTAAGAAATTATAGAAATAAGGCTATAAAAACAGAATTTCAATGGAAAAAAACATATATATTTATTTTTTCTAACATCAATGTATAGCCCTAGCATACTGCTGACATCATGTACATTTCCAGAAAACTGCTGACATCCATGTACAGTCCTAACATACTACTGACATCCTTGTACAGCCCCTTACTAAACCATTAATCAGGGCCCCCACACATACATAGAAACACACACTCACAAACATAGATTCACATACACACAGAAACACACTAGGACATACAGAGGCACTAACACATACAGACACACACAGTGACACACA
>NC_069503.1:111989383-112021883 GCF_027579735.1 Bombina bombina
CACATGAGGTATCTATTGTGCAGCCACCTATCAGCAGCTACTGAGCATATTTAGATATGATTTTCAACAAAGGATATCAAGAGAATGAAGGAAATTAGATATTAGATGTAAATTGGACAGAAGGGGTGGGAGAGACAGGGAGAGAGACATAGACAGAGGGGGAGAGAGAGACAGAGGGGGAGAGAGAGACAAAGAGACAGAGGGGAGAGAGACAAAGAGAGACAGAGGGTAGAGAGACAGACAAAGAGACCATGAATGAGACACATAAGGATAGAGACAGAGGGGGTGGGAGAGACAGGGAGAGAGAGATGGCTAGAGAGAGAGAGAGAGAGAGAGAGAGAGAGAGAGAGAGAGAAGAGAGAGAGAGAAGAGAGAGAGACACAGAGGGGGAGAGAGAAAGAGAGACACAGAGGAGAGAGAGACAGAGGGGGGGGGGGAGAAAGGGAGAGACAGAGGGGGAGGGAGAAAGGGAGAGACAGAGGGGGAGGGAGAGAGACAGAGGAGAGAGAGACAGAGGGGGGAGAGAGAGAGACAGAGGAGAGAGACAGAGAGGAGAGAGAGGGGGAGAGAGAGAGGGGGAGGGATAGGGATAGAGAGACAGAGGGGAGAGAGAGAGACAGGGGGGGAGAGATAGAGAGAGAGAGAGAGAGAGAGAAAGACAGAGGGGGAGAGATAGAGAGACAGGGGGAGAGAGAGACAGGGAGAGAGAGAGAGAGACAGGGGGAGAGAGAGAGAGAGAGAGAGAGAGAGAGGGGAGAGAGAGAGAGAGAGAGAGAGACGGGGGGAGAGAGAGAGAGACAGAGGGGAGAGAGAGACAGAGGGGGAGAGAGAGAAAAAGAGACACAGAGGGGAGAGAGAGAGAGAGAGAGGGGGGGGAGGGAGAAAGGGAGAGGAGGAGGAGGGGGAGGGAGAAAGGGAGAGACAGGGGGAGGGAGAAAGAGAGAGACAGAGGGGAGAGAGAGAGACAGAGGGGAGAGAAAGAGAGACAGATGGGAGAAAGAGACAGAGGGGGATGGAGAAAGGGAGAGACAGAAGGGAGAGAGAGAGAGGAGAGATGGGGGAGAGAGATGGGGGCTGCTCATTAAAATATATTTCTTATTTTAATATATTTATTGATAGTAAAGTTACACTACTGAGTCAGTAGTGTAACTTTTACTATTAATAAATATATTAAAATAAGAAATATATTTTAATGAACAGCCATTTTGTGATTTTGTGCTTATTTGCTTAATAAATGTAAGTTACAACACTGACCAGGTCATACACAAAATACATTTATTAAGCAAATAAGCACAGCACTAAATCACAAGATGGCTGCTCATTAAAATATATTTATTAAGCTGCCAAAGTTGGGAAGTGAAACAACATAGATATAGATAGCATAGCCAGCAACTTGAAAGTTTTGCTTAATAAATGTATTTTGTGTATGACCTGGTCATACACAAAATACATTTACTAATTAAGCAAATAAGAGGATCAGACTGCGTCACAACACAAGTTCCTAGTTCAAAACACACACAGGCACTTCAAATTTAAGCAAAGGGGGGGGGGGGCAGGCACCCACCACTACCCGGTCCAGACTATTAACTTACAACAAGTTATACACATTAGCGTTAGTCATACAACCCCAAGCCTCACAATAAAAAATCTACATGTCATGATATTACAATAATTGTAGTACAGGCTGTACTATTTTGTGTATGACCTGGTCAGTGTTGTAAGTAAGTACTTACAACACTGACCGGGTCATACACAAAATACATTTACTAACTAAGCAAATAAGAGGATCAGACTGCGTCACAACACAAGTGTTCCTAGTTGAAAACACACACAGGCACTTCAAATTTAAGCAGAGGGGGGGCAGGCACCCACCACTACCCGGTCCAGTATATTTTTAATTTACAGTACTCTGTACAACTTACAAGTTATACAACGTTAACCCCAAGCCTCACAATAAAAAATATACATAATTACAGGCTGTACTACTGATCATCACACTATCAAACACGGCATGGCTGTCATTCTTGATGACTTACTTGTGTGAGTGTGACAGTGTGACCCGGACTGTGTGCACTTCGGCTCCTTCCTTCAGGTGAGTGCGGTGACAGGCTGAGCTGAGCCGACAGGTCCTCACGGTCAGGCAGGGGCAGCAGCTGCGATATGCGGTGTCTGTGCGAGTCTCACTCAGACTCTGTAGAGATCGGGCAGCCTCCTCCTCCACTAGTCGCTACTTGGCTCAGAGGTGTCAAGCAGGAATGAGTGACACTGTGACTGGCTGTTGTTCCCACCGCCGCCGCGCTGCTCTTTCCTTGCGCATGCGCAGAAACTCAGTCTCAGTAGTGCACTACTTGTAAGGCTAAGCAGGGCCAGGGAGTCAATCAACACCGGTGTTGATTGGATGAGCCGGTCTCCCAGGGAACAGTCGAGGCCTCATGAGAGATGCCTCATATAGTAATTTTCTCTGCCGCGCTGCTCCTGCAAATCACCACCGGGTGATGCTGCAGAGCAGCTAGATATAAAAACATACTACAAATATTGTGCAATAGAGAAACACCAGAACCCAGTGCCTCTCTATTGCGTAATATTAGTTTGACATGTCAAAAAAAAAAAAAAATTTTACTTTTTTTTTTTTTTTTAATAAAACTCTCTATTTGTTTTTATTTTGGCCCAAATGGCAGGTGCGGCACTGCCTCACCTGCCTCCAATGAGTGCACGTCACTGACCCACACATATTATATACTCATTACTGTACCGACACAAATTATATACTCATTTACTGTACCCACACATATTATATACTCATTACTGTACCCACATATATTATATACTCATTTACTGTACCCACACATATTATATACTCATTACTGTACCCACACAAATTATATACTCATTACTGTATCCACACATATTATATACTCATTACTGTACCCACACATATTATATACTCATTTACTGTACCCACACATATTATATACTCATTACTGTACCCACACATATTATATACTCATTACTGTACCCACACATATTATATACCGTTTTTCTCGCCACTAAATGGACTTTCTAAAGATACCATTATTTTCATCATATCTTATAATTTATTATTAAAAAAATTATAAAATATGAGGAAAAAATGGAAAAAAACACACTTTTTCTAACTTTGACCCCCAACATCTGTTACACATCTACAACCACCAAAAAACAACCATGCTACATAGTTTCTAAATTTTATCCTGAGTTTAGAAATACCCAATGTTTACACTTTCTTTCCTTTTTTTGCAAGTTATAGGGCAATAAATACAAGTAGCACTTTGCTATTTCCAAACCATTTTCTTTCAAAATTAGCGCTAGTTACATTGGAACCCTGATATCTGTCAGGAATCCCTGAATATCCCTGACATGTATATATATTTTTTTAGAAGACATCCCAAAGTATTGATCTAGGCCCATTTTGGTATATTTAATGCCACCATTTCACCGCCAAATGCGATCAAATTTAAAAAAAACATAATTTTTTTTCGCAATTTTAGGTTTCTCACTGAAATTATTTACAAACAGCTTGTGCAATTATGGCACAACTGGTTGTAAATGCTACTCTGGGATCCCCTTTGTTCAGAAATAGCAGACTTATATGGCTTTGGCGATGCTTTTTGGTAATTAGAAGGCTGTTAAATGCCGCTGCACATCACACGTGTATTATGTCTAGCAGTGAAGGGGTTAATTAGGGATCTTGTAGGGAACTTGCAGGGTTAATTTTAGCTTTAGTGTAGAGATCAGCCTCCCACCTAACACATCAGACCCCCTGATCCCTCCCAAACAGCTCTCTTCCCTCCCCCACCCCACAATTGTCCCCGCCATCTTAAGTACTGGCAGAAAGTCTGCCAGTACTAAAATAAAAGGTATCTTTTTTATTTATTTTTTATATATAGCATATTTACATATGCTGCTGTGTAGGATCCCCCTTAGCCCCAAACCTCCCTGATCCCCCCCCAACAGCTCTCTAACCCTCCCCCTCTACAAAAATAAAATATTTTTTATTTTTTCCCCCAACTTTTCTGTAGTGTAGCTTCCCCCCCAAGACTAAACCCCCACCCCCTCCCAGATCACTTCGATTATCTAGATTAAATTTTGTATACCCCCCCTCTCTCCCTCTAAATTTAAACAAAATCTGTTCCATAGTGTAATGGTTCCCACCCGCTCCCTCTCCGTGCACGCGCCCGCTCGCCTCCCCCACGTGCGCGCGTCCGTGCGCAACACCAGCGATCCCGCTATTATACATAGTGTGCTGTGTTATTATACATAGTGTGCTGTGCCTGTGCAATTATACATAGTATGCTGTGTTATTATACATAGTGTGCTGTGCTATTATACATAGTGTGCTGTGCTATTATACATAGTGTGCTGTGTTATTATACATAGTGTGCTGTGTTATTATACATAGTGTGCTGTGTTATTATACATAGTGTGCTGTGTTATTATACATAGTGTGCTGTGTTATTATACATAGTGTGCTGTGCTATTATACATAGTGTGCTGTGTTATTATACATAGTGTGCTGTGCTAATATACATAGTGTGCTGTGCACGGCGCATGAATGTTTGGTTTTGGTCTGAACTAAATGGGGCAACCCTAGTCTTACTCTATATAAGCTTTCTCTCTTTAACCCCTTAATGACCGAGGACGTGCAGGGTACGTCCTCAAAAAAAAGGCAGTTAACGCCTGAGGACGTACCCTGCACGTCCTCGGTGTGGAAAGCAGCTGGAAGCGATCCTGCTCGCTTCCAGCTGCTTTCCGGTTATTGCAGTGATGCCTCGATATGGAGGCATCCTGCAATAACCATACATGGCCATCCGATGCAGAGAGAGCCACTCTGTGGCCCTCTCTGCACCGGACATCGATGGCCGGTATCGTTGGTGGGTGGGAGCCGAATTGGGAGGCGGGTGGGCGGCCATCGGTGTCGCGCGTGACGTCACGGGGGGCGGGATCGGGATCGTGATCGTTGGGGGCGCGCACGGGCGCGCGCGCGTGCACGGGGGGTGGCGGGCGGGCGCGTGCACGGGGCGGGAGCGGGTGGGAACCGCTACACTACAGAAAAGTAGAAAAGGAAAAGTAAAAAAAAAATAAATAAACTTTTTTTTAAAAACATCTAAGGGATCTGGAAGGGGTGGGGGGTTGGTCTTGGGGGGGGGGGAAAGCTACACTACAGAAAAGGGACATATTTTATTAAAAAAAAAGCATTTTTTTTTCACTAAACTGGGTACTGGCAGACAGCTGCCAGTACCCAAGATGGCGCACATTAAGTCAGAGGGGGAGGGTTAGAGAGCTATTTAGTGGGGGATCAGTGAGGTTGGGGGCTAAGGGGGATCCCTACACAGAAGCATATGTAAATATGCTAACAAAAAATGCACAAAAAAGCCCAAATATACCTTTTATTTTAGTACTGGCAGAGTTTCTGCCAGTACTTAAGATGGCGGGGACATTTGTGGGCTAGGGGAGGGAAGAGAGATGTTTGGGAGGGATCAGGGGGTCTGATGTTTCAGGTGGGAGGCTGATCTTTACACTAAAGCTAAAATTAACCCTGCAAGCTCCCTACAAGCTACCTAATTAACCCCTTCACTGCTAGCCATAATACACGTGTGATGCGCAGCGCCATTTAGCAGCATTCTAATTACCAAAAAGCAACTCCAAAGTCATATATGTCTGCTATTTCTGAACAAAGGGGATCCCAGAGAAGCATTTACAACCATTTGTGCCATAATTGCACAAGCTGTTTGTAAATTATTTCAGTGAGAAACCTAAAATTGTGAAAAATTTTACGTTTTTTTTAATTTGATCGCATTTGGCGGTGAACTGGTGGCATGAAATATACCAAAATGGGCCTAGATCAATACTTGGGGTTGTCTACTACAGTACACTAAAGCTAAAATTACCCCAAAAAGCTCCTTACATGCTCCCTAATTAACCCCTTCACTGCTGGGCATAATACACGTGTGGTGCGCAGTGGCATTTAGCGGCCTTCTAATTACCAAAAAGCAATGCCAAAGCCATATATGTCTGCTATTTCTGAACAAAGGGGATCCCAGAGAAGAATTTACAACCATTTATGCCATAATTGCACAAGCTGTTAGTAAATAATTTCAGTGAGAAACTGAAAGTTTGTGAAAAAATTTGTGAAAAAGTGAACAATTTTTTGTATTTGATCGCATTTGGCGGTGAAATGGTGGCATGAAATATACCAAAATGGGCCTAGATCAATAATTTGGGATGTCTTCTAAAAAAAAATATATACATGTCAATGGATATTCAGGGATTCCTGAAAGATATTAGTGTTCTAATGTAACTAGCGCTAATTTTGAAAAATAATGGTTTGGAAATAGCAAAGTGCTACTTGTATTTATGGCCCTATAAGTTACAAAAAAAGCAAAGAAGATGTAAACATTGGGTATTTCTAAACTCAGGACAAAATTTAGAAACAATTTAGCATGGGTGTTTTTTGGTGGTTGTAGATGTGTAACAGATTTTGGGGTTCAAAGTTAGAAAAAGTGTGTTTTTTTCCATTTTTCCTCATATTTTATAAATTTTTTTATAGTAAATGATAAGATATGATGAAAATAATGGTATTTTTAGAAAGTCCATTTAATGGCGAGAAAAACGGTATATAATATGTGTGGGTACAGTAAATGAGTAAGAGGAAAATTTCAGCTAAACACAAACACCGCAGAAATGTAAAAATAGCCTTGGTCCCAAACGGACAGAAAATGGAAAAGTGCTCTGGTCACTAAGGGGTTAAAGTGCGGTGTAAAGAAAAAACAACTTGAGGACACTGTACAAATGCACAGATATCCTTATATAGTATTAAAGAGTCACTACAGGTTCATATTTTGTATAGTTTTCTACTTTTAAATAACATTTATTTATGATTTTTTTATTTGCTGTGATTTTGGTTACTTTTTCTTATTTATAGTAGATATTGTAACACATTTTATTTCAAGTACTATCTATAGAAAATCTACATAAACAAGAAGGTTTATAAAAGAAAAAATAATACAGAGATAAGGTAATTAGGTCTGCTTTCCTTGGAAGATCAGCCCATTGCATTGGGTTGTGGGTTCAGTTAACAGAAACAGCTATTACATATTAAAAATAAACCTAAAAGTACAATTTTATACTCTGCAGCTGGTATAATAAGTCATTAGGAACACTTCTAATGGAGAGCATTTTACACTGCACTGCCCCTTTAATTAATTATATACATGTTACACATATACAATGTAGCAGCCTGTACCAGGTAATGTGATAATAAGCTCTGTGTTAATCCCTGTGCTACTGAAGGGGTTAATAAATACTATGCATTTATCTGTGATCAGTAAATGGACACAAAACTACAATAAGAAATGAATGCCCTATTGCTTACATATAACTTAGTTAAAATCAGCTCCAGAGCAGTTATGCACAACTAGCAGTTAGCTAAACACATATGTGTGTACCCACCAATCCCCAGATAGCACCCAATAGTGTAGGATATTTACATATTGATGTCAACAAAGGATACAAAGAAAAACAGTTAATTTGAAAATAGAAGTTAATTTAAAGGTACAGTCTACTCCAGAAAGTTTATTGTTTAAAAAAAAAAAAAGATAATCCCTTTATTACCCATTCACCAGTTTTGCATAACCAACACAGTTATATTAATACACTTTTTACCTCTGTGATTGCCTTGTATCTAAGCCTTTGTAAACTGCCCCCTATCTCAGTGCTTTTGACAGAATTGCATTTTAGCCAATCTATGGGAGTGAGCACAATGTTATCTATATTGCACATATGAATTAGCACTGTGTAGCTGTGAAAAAACTGTTAAAATACACTAAGATAAGAGGCGGCCTTCAAGGGCTTAGAAAATAGCATACGAGCCTACCTAGCTTTAGTTTTCAACAAAGAATACCATGAGGACAAAGCAAATTTAATGATAAAAGTAAATTGGAAATGTGTTTATAATTACATACTCTACCTGACTCATGTAAGTTTAACTTTGTCTTTCTTATCCCTTTAAAGAGTTAACTCCATGTGCACCTCACTCTGTTAGTGAAGGGGTTAAATATGAGCACTGAGAAGCTTTCTGTGCTAGTGAAGGGGTTAATATAAAGTGCAGCTCTCTCAGTGCTAGTGAAAGTACTAATATATATTGTGTAGCTTTATGTATATAGTGTAGCTGTAATGCACTAGTAGAGGATATGACAGTGACAATGGGCTCAGTTACTAAATTTCAGGAATTTGCAGATTTAAGCAATGTTAAAAAGCATCCTATTTGTCTTTGAAATGGTTGCATATTTTCTTTTGTCTGATTGGCTGCTGATTAACATGTGACTTCTAAGCGTGTATTCTGGGAGATGTAGTCCAGTATTGAACGCACTGTTGTTCCCCTCCCATTTTACTTCCTGTGGAGCTGTAGCTGGGTGAGTAAGTCAGGCTGTGTGTGTTGTGTGATTAAAAGTTTTAGTCACTTTCTAGTCTTCTTAAAAAGTTTATAATTGTTATAAATGTTGGTAAAATCTTAGTTTAGTGTTCTCAATCATTTTCTCAGCCATATCTCATTATTTTTCTACAAACATTGGTGTGGGGGTTCAGATGAGGGCTACCAACAATGCTGCAGTGTTTGTGTCTCCAGGAACAAAAAGGGGAGTCATATTTTGGGGTGTAAAGTCCCTGTTCTCCCCATAGACTTTCCACAGCCAGCCAGCTCTGCTCACCTACATGGATACATTGTATCAAACCCTCAGCCTATAGGTTTTATACATTTGTAACTGTTTACTGTACACAGTCACTTAAAGCAGCCCTCTCAGTAACAACTGTACAAACTGCAGAGGAAATAATGTGCTCACAGCTTTAACCCCTTAAGGACCAAGGCCATTTTTCAATTTCTTTCCCTTAAAGACCAGGGCTATTTTTACATTTCTGCGGTGTTTGTGTTTAGCTGTAATTTTCCTCTTTCTCATTTACTGTACCCACACATATTATATACTCATTTCTGTACCCACACATATTATATACTCATTACTGTACCCACACATATTATATACTCATTACTGTACACACACATATTATATACTCATTACTGTACCCACACATATTATATACTCATACTGTACCCACACATATTATATACTCATTACTGTACCCACACATATTATATACTCATTACTGTACCCACACATGATATATACTCATTACTGTACCCACACATATTATATACTCATACTGTACACACACATATTATATACTCATTACTGTACCCACACATATTATATACTCATTACTGTACCCACACATATTATATACTCATTTACTGTACCCACACATATTATATACTCATTACTGTACCCACACATATTATATACTCATTACTGTACCCACACATATACTCATTACTGTACCCACACATGTTATATACTCATTACTGTACCCACACATATTATATACTCATACTGTACCCACACATATTATATACTCATACTGTACCCACACATATTATATACTCATTACTGTACCCACACATATTATATACTCATACTGTACCCACACATATTATATACTCATTACTGTACACACACATATTATATACTCATACTGTACCCACACATATTATATACTCATTACTGTACACACACATATTATATACTCATTACTGTACACACACATATTATATACTCATACTGTACCCACACATATTATATACTCATTACTGTACCCACACATATTATATACTCATACTGTACACACACATATTATATACTCATACTGTACACACACATATTATATACTCATTACTGTACACACACATATTATATACTCATTACTGTACCCACACATATTATATACTCATTACTGTACCCACACATATTATATACTCATACTGTACACACACATATTATATACTCATTACTGTACCCACACATATTATATACTCATACTGTACCCACACATATTATATACTCATTACTGTACCCACACATATTATATACTCATACTGTACACACACATATTATATACTCATTACTGTACCCACACATATTATATACTCATACTGTACCCACACATATTATATACTCATTACTGTACCCACACATATTATATACTCATTACTGTACCCACACATTATATACTCATTTACTGTACCCACACAAATTATATATTCATTACTGTACCCACACATATTATATACTCATTACTGTACCCACACATATTATATACCCATTTACTGTACCCACACATATTATATACTCATTTACTGTACCCACACATATTATATACCCATTTACTGTACCCACACATATTATATACTCATTTACTGATTACTGTACCCACACACATTATATACTCATTACTGTACCCACACAAATTATATACTCATTTACTGTACCCACACATATTATATACTCATTACTGTACCCACATATATTATATACTCATTTACTGTACCCACACATATTATATACTCATTACTGTACCCACACAAATTATATACTCATTACTGTATCCACACATATTATATACTCATTACTGTACCCACACATATTATATACTCATTTACTGTACCCACACATATTATATACTCATTACTGTACCCACACATATTATATACTCATTACTGTACCCACACATATTATATACCGTTTTTTTTCGCCACTAAATGGACTTTCTAAAGATACCATTATTTTCATCATATCTTATAATTTATTATTAAAAAAATTATAAAATATGAGGAAAAAATGGAAAAAAACACACTTTTTCTAACTTTGACCCCCAACATCTGTTACACATCTACAACCACCAAAAAACAACCATGCTACATAGTTTCTAAATTTTATCCTGAGTTTAGAAATACCCAATGTTTACACTTTCTTTCCTTTTTTTGCAAGTTATAGGGCAATAAATACAAGTAGCACTTTGCTATTTCCAAACCATTTTCTTTCAAAATTAGCGCTAGTTACATTGGAACCCTGATATCTGTCAGGAATCCCTGAATATCCCTGACATGTATATATATTTTTTTAGAAGACATCCCAAAGTATTGATCTAGGCCCATTTTGGTATATTTAATGCCACCGTTTCCCCGCCAAATGCGATCAAATTTAAAAAAAACATAATTTTTTTTCGCAATTTTAGGTTTCTCACTGAAATTATTTACAAACAGCTTGTGCAATTATGGCACAACTGGTTGTAAATGCTACTCTGGGATCCCCTTTGTTCAGAAATAGCAGACTTATATGGCTTTGGCGATGCTTTTTGGTAATTAGAAGGCTGTTAAATGCCGCTGCACATCACACGTGTATTATGTCTAGCAGTGAAGGGGTTAATTAGGGATCTTGTAGGGAACTTGCAGGGTTAATTTTAGCTTTAGTGTAGAGATCAGCCTCCCACCTAACACATCAGACCCCCTGATCCCTCCCAAACAGCTCTCTACCCTCCCCCACCCCACAATTGTCCCCGCCATCTTAAGTACTGGCAGAAAGTCTGCCAGTACTAAAATAAAAGGTATCTTTTTTATTTTTATTTTATATATAGCATATTTACATATGCTGCTGTGTAGGATCCCCCTTAGCCCCAAACCTCCCTGATCCCCCCCCCCCCAACAGCTCTCTAACCCTCCCCCTCTACAAAAATAAAATATTTTTTATTTTTTCCCCCAACTTTTCTGTAGTGTAGCTTCCCCCCCAAGACTAAACCCCCACCCCCTCCCAGATCACTTCGATTATCTAGATTAAATTTTGTATACCCCCCCTCTCTCCCTCTAAATTTAAACAAAATCTGTTCCATAGTGTAATGGTTCCCACCCGCTCCCTCTCCGTGCACGCGCCCGCTCGCCTCCCCCACGTGCGCGCGTCCGTGCGCAACACCAGCGATCCCGCTATTATACATAGTGTGCTGTGTTATTATACATAGTGTGCTGTGCCTGTGCAATTATACGTAGTATGCTGTGTTATTATACATAGTGTGCTGTGCTATTATACATAGTGTGCTGTGCTATTATACATAGTGTGCTGTGTTATTATACATAGTGTGCTGTGTTATTATACATAGTGTGCTGTGTTATTATACATAGTGTGCTGTGTTATTATACATAGTGTGCTGTGTTATTATACATAGTGTGCTGTGCTATTATACATAGTGTGCTGTGTTATTATACATAGTGTGCTGTGCTAATATACATAGTGTGCTGTGCACGGCGCATGAATGTTTGGGTTTGGTCTGAACTAAATGGGGCAACCCTAGTCTTACTCTATATAAGCTTTCTCTCTTTAAAGTGCGGTGTAAAGAAAAAACAACTTGAGGACACTGTACAAATGCACAGATATCCTTATATAGTATTAAAGAGTCACTACAGGTTTATATTTTGTATAGTTTTCTACTTTTAAATAACATTTATTTATGATTTTTTTATTTGCTGTGATTTTGGTTACTTTTTCTTATTTATAGTAGATATTGTAACACATTTTATTTCAAGTACTATCTATAGAAAATCTACATAAACAAGAAGGTTTATAAAAGAAAAAATAATACAGAGATAAGGTAATTAGGTCTGCTTTCCTTGGAAGATCAGCCCATTGCATTGGGTTGTGGGTTCAGTTAACAGAAACAGCTATTACATATTAAAAATAAACCTAAAAGTACAATTTTATACTCTGCAGCTGGTATAATAAGTCATTAGGAACACTTCTAATGGAGAGCATTTTACACTGCACTGCCCCTTTAATTAATTATATACATGTTACACAGATACAATGTAGCAGCCTGTACCAGGTAATGTGATAATAAGCTCTGTGTTAATCCCTGTGCTACTGAAGGGGTTAATAAATACTATGCATTTATCTGTGATCAGTAAAAGGACACAAAACTACAATAAGAAATGAATGCCCTATTGCTTACATATAACTTAGTTAAAATCAGCTCCAGAGCAGTTATGCACAACTAGCAGTTAGCTAAACACATATGTGTGTACCCACCAATCCCCAGCTAGCCCCCAATAGTGTAGGATATTTACATATTGATGTCAACAAAGGATACAAAGAAAAACAGTTAATTTGAAAATAGAAGTTAATTTAAAGGTACAGTCTACTCCAGAAAGTTTATTGTTTAAAAAAAAAAAAAAAGATAATCCCTTTATTACCCATTCACCAGTTTTGCATAACCAACACAGTTATATTAATACACTTTTTACCTCTGTGATTGCCTTGTATCTAAGCTTTTGTAAACTGCCCCCTATCTCAGTGCTTTTGACAGAATTGCATTTTAGCCAATCTATGGGAGTGAGCACAATGTTATCTATATTGCACATATGAATTAGCACTGTGTAGCTGTGAAAAAACTGTTAAAATACACTAAGATAAGAGGCGGCCTTCAAGGGCTTAGAAAATAGCATACGAGCCTACCTAGCTTTAGTTTTCAACAAAGAATGCCATGAGGACAAAGCAAATTTAATGATAAAAGTAAATTGGAAATGTGTTTATAATTACATACTCTACCTGACTCATGTAAGTTTAACTTTGTCTTTCTTATCCCTTTAAAGAGTTAACTCCATGTGCACCTCACTCTGTTAGTGAAGGGGTTAAATATGAGCACTGAGAAGCTTTCTGTGCTAGTGAAGGGGTTAATACAAAGTGCAGCTCTCAGTACTAGTGAAAGTACTAATATATATTGTGTAGCTTTATGTATATAGTGTAGCTGTAATGTACTAGTAGAGGATATGACAGTGACAATGGGCTCAGTTACTAAATTTCAGGAATTTGCAGATTTAAGCAATGTTAAAAAGCATCCTATTTGTCTTTGAAATGGTTGCATATTTTCTTTTGTCTGATTGGCTGCTGATTAACATGTGACTTCTAAGCGTGTATTCTGGGAGATGTAGTCCAGTATTGAACACACTGTTGTTCCCCTCCCATTTACTTCCTGTGGAGCTGTAGCTGGGTGAGTACCAGGTAATGTGATAATAAGCTCTGTGTTAATCCCTGTGCTACTGAGGGGGCTGTGTGTGTTGTGTGATTAAAAGTTTTAGTCACTTTCTAGTCTTCTTAAAAAGTTTATAATTGTTATAAATGTTGGTAAAATCTTAGTTTAGTGTTCTCAATCATTTTCTCAGCCATATCTCATTATTTTTCTACAAACATTAGCGTGGGGGTTCAGATGAGGGCTACCAACAATGCTGCAGTGTTTGTGTCTCCAGGAACAAAAAGGGGAGTCATATTTTGGGGTGTAAAGCCCCTGTTCTCCCCATAGACTTTCCACAGCCAGCCAGCTCTGCTCACCTACATGGATACATTGTATCAAACCCTCAGCCTATAGGTTTTATACATTTGTAACTGTTTACTGTACACAGACACTTAAAGCAGCCCTCTCAGTAACAACTGTACAAACTGCTGAGGAAATAATGTGCAGCCTTAACCCCTTAAGGACCAAGGCCATTTTTCAATTTCTTTCCCTTAAAGACCAGGGTTATTTTTACATTTCTGCAGTGTTTGTGTTTAGCTGTAATTTTCCTCTTTCTCATTTACTGTACCCACACATATTATATACTCATTACTGTACCCACACATATTATATACTCATTACTGTACCCACACATATTATATACTCATTTACTGTACCCACACATATTATATACTCATTACTGTACCCACACATATTATATACTCATTACTGTACCCACACATTATATACTCATTTACTGTACCCACACATGTTATATACTCATTACTGTACCCACACATATTATATACTCATTACTGTACCCACACATATTACATACTCATTACTGTACCCACACATATTATATACTCATTACTGTACCCACACATGTTATATACTCATTACTGTACCCACACATGTTATATACTCATTTACTGTACCCACACATGTTATATACTCATTTACTGTACCCACACATGTTATATACTCATTTACTGTACCCACACATATTATATACTCATTTACTGTACCCACACATATTATATACTCATTACTGTACCCACACATATTATATACTCATTTACTCATTTATTTATATACCGTTTTTCTCGCCACTAAATGGACTTTCTAAAGATACCATTATTTTCATCATATCTTATAATTTATTATTAAAAAAATTATAAAATATGAGGAAAAAATTGAAAAAAAACACACTTTTTCTAACTTTGACCCCCAAAATCTGTTACACATCTACAACCACCAAAAAACAACCATGCTACATAGTTTCTAAATTTTGTCCTGAGTTTAGAAATACCCAATGTTTACATGTTCTTTTCTTTTTTTGCAAGTTATAGGGCAATAAATACAAGTAGCACTTTGCTATTTCCAAACCATTTTCTTTCAAAATTAGCGCTAGTTACATTGGAACCCTGATATCTGTCAGTAATCCCTGAATATCCCTGACATGTATATATATTTTTTTAGAAGACATCCCAAAGTATTGATCTAGGCCCATTTTGGTATATTTAATGCCACCATTTCACCGCCAAATGCGATCAAATTAAAAAAAAACATAATTTTTTTTCGCAATTTTAGGTTTCTCACTGAAATTATTTACAAACAGCTTGTGCAATTATGGCACAACTGGTTGTAAATGCTACTCTGGGATCCCCTTTGTTCAGAAATAGCAGACTTATATGGCTTTGGCGATGCTTTTTGGTAATTAGAAGGCTGTTAAATGCCGCTGCACATCACACGTGTATTATGTCTAGCAGTGAAGGGGTTAATTAGGGATCTTGTAGGGAACTTGCAGGGTTAATTTTAGCTTTAGTGTAGAGATCAGCCTCCCACCTAACACATCAGACCCCCTGATCCCTCCCAAACAGCTCTCTTCCCTCCCCCACCCCACAATTGTCCCCGCCATCTTAAGTACTGGCAGAAAGTCTGCCAGTACTAAAATAAAAGGTATCTTTTTTATTTTTATTTTATATATAACATATTTACATATGCTGCTGTGTAGGATCCCCCTTAGCCCCAAACCTCCCTGATCCCCCCCCCCCAACAGCTCTCTAACCCTCCCCCTCTACAAAAATAAAATATTTTTTATTTTTTCCCCCCACTTTTCTGTAGTGTAGCTTCCCTCCCAAGACTAAACCCCCACCCCCTCCCAGATCACTTCGATTATCTAGATTAAATTTTGTATACCCCCCTCTCTCCCTCTAAATTTAAACAAAATCTGTTCCATAGTGTAATGGTTCCCACCCGCTCCCTCTCCGTGCACGCGCCCGCTTGCCTCCCCCACGTGTGCGCGTCCGTGCGCACCCCAGCGATCCCACCCACGATCTCGCCCACCTCTGCACTAGGTAATCCACCGATGGCCGCCCACCCGCCTCCAACGTCGGCTCCCACCCACCAACGATTGCGGCCATCGATGTCCGGTACAGAGAGGGCCACAGAGTGGCTCTCTCTGCATTGGATGGGGTAAAATCTTATTGCAGTGATGCCTCGATATCGAGGCATCACTGCAATAACCGGAAAGCGGCTGAAAGCGATCAGGATCGCTTCCAGACGCTTTCAACCCCAACGTCTTACAGGGTACGTCGCTGATCTTTAAAGACCAGTTTGTGCAAGACGTACCCTGTACGACGCATATCGTTAAGGGGTTAAAGGGCAGGATAGCACCTGGTCACACAGCCTTAAAGGGCAGGATAGCACCTGGTCACACAGCCTTAAAGTGCAGGATAGCACCTGGTCACACAGCCTTAAAGGGCAGGATAGCACCTGGTCACACAGTCTTAAAGGGACAGGCAAAACCCCACAGCGGCTTGAAAGGGTCAACTAGCACCACACGCACAGTCTTAAAGGGATAGAGAGCAGTGATGTTCATGCAGCTCGACACCTGCGCACAGAGCCTTAAAGGGACAGATCACCGTAATGTGGACGGAGCACAACCTTAAAGGGAAGCTCGACACCTGCACACAATGCCTTAAAGGGACAGATCACCGTAATGTGCACGCAGCTCAACCTTAAAGGGCAGCTTGGCACCTGCTCACAGTCTAAAAGGGGCAGGCACACACAACATTTTAGTGAGTTTACACGCACAGTTTTTTTTTTTTTTTTTTTAAATAAATTTTTATTTGACAGAAACACATAGTACAAGAATATCATACAAATGTAAAATTTTCAATGATACAGACAAAAGGGAAATAATAACAACCACTAGTACCGTTTCAATAGTTTCAGTACAAACGATATTCCAATGTTGCATGATATTTCAGGTAACTCTTTCCTCAGTTTTATATTAATAAGGCATATTACAACGAGTACTTAAGTAAGTGGGAATATATGCTCTCATAGGATAGCCTCAAGAAGGATAATTGGGTAAGGAATGGAGAGAAAGTAAAAATATTGAGTCAGAAAGGGGGGTGCAAAATAGGTGTATACAGTAAAAAAGTAGTAGTATATTATATTAGTAGTGGTATATTATATTAGAAGGAGGTGACCAAGGTCTAATTAGTGTCAAGCTTGTTTAATTAGAGAATTTTTCCCACCAAGGAGCCCAAGTTGCGTGATAGAAATCTAGTTTATCTAGGGCTGAATGGGAGTAGGCTTCCATTTTTGATAGATAGTTGACTGTAGCTAAAATCTGTGAGGTGGTAGGAGGAGAGAGTTGTTTCCATGCTTTCGCAATTTCTAATTTAGTGGCCATTAGTACATAGATAGATAAGGCTTTATGTGTAGGGGTAAGGGCTGGGAAGTTGAGATGAAGCAGGCCAATTTGGGGACTAAGCTGAAAAATGATGCCTAAGGAGTGTAGTAGGTTAGTTACCCAGAGCCACACGGAGGAGATTCTGGGACAGAACCACCAGATATGTGCCTGAGTTCCAAGTTGTCTACAGCCCCTCCAGCAAACAGGGGAGTGAGAGTCATATATCCTATGAAGGGTTACTGGGACTAAGTGCCATCGTACTGAGATTTTGTAGTGGAGTTCCCAAAGGGCTGTGCAATGTAATAACTTTCTAGTAGACTTAAGTTCTCTGTACCAGGAGTCGGCGTCAGCCGTGAAATTAAGTTCGGTTTCCCAAGCTATAAACTGCGAAACTTTTTGTTGAGAGGAGGGATCCAGTAGTATCTCGTAGTGGAACGATAAGGTTCCCTTAATCTTGTGAGGCAAGGACCATCGCTGTTCCCACACTGTGGCAGGTCTAAGGTTCTCTCTAGGGAATCCCCATGATCTGACTATGGAACAGAGTCGGAAGGCCTCGAATTTCAACGGATCTGGAATCCGTAATTTATTGCAAATCGATGAATGGGACATACCTCCAGTATGATCGTAAAGGTCAACTATACGGTCTGCTCCAAGAGAAGACCAGCTGGAGATATGAGTATCGGATAAGCAGAAGAGAACACTAGCAATGGTTTGACATGGGGAGGGATGGGGAGCGATCGAATTTAAGTGTCTCGCCTGATCCCAGAATTTGAGGGTGTCTAAGATCACCGGGTGTGTGGTATAGAAGCTTTCCCAATAATGAGAGGGAATCCAAGGGAGGTCTGTCAATCCCACTCCCGAAGGGAGAAGCGACTGTTCAACCTCCCTCCATAGGGCTGAGCTATCACTGCGACCCCATTCTATCAGGTGGGCTAGGCGCGCCGCTTGATAGTAGAGAATGATGTTAGGCATTCCCAGGCCTCCTCTATCACTAGGTCTTTGAAGAGTTTGTCTCGATGTTCGAGGTTTCTTGCCCTTCCAGACATAACCAGTAATGAGGCTCTGAAGCTTATTAAGAATTGGTCGGGGTAAATTAAGTGGGATAGTGCGGAATAGATAAATATTTTTTGGAATATAAGACATTTTAATGGCCGCGATTCTGCCAGTCCAGGAGATTTCACGAAAATCCCATGTGTCCAATAGTTTTTTCCAATCTGGAAGTCTCTCCGTAAAGTTCTTGAGGATGACAGTGGAAACATTTGGGGAGAGATGAATACCCAACAATTTTAGGGAGTGGGGTGACCATTGAAACCTATATCTTTCGCATAGAATAAGGAGATCCTGAGGTGTAACATTGATATATAAAGCTTCGGTTTTAGCAAAATTTAGTTTATAGTAACTTAGGGTCTTGAACTTGGAGATGATTTTGAACACAGCAGGGAGTGACCGGAGTGGATCAGTGAGCAAAAGAGTTACATCATCCGCATATAAAGAAATAGTGTGTTGATGGGTGCTAATAGGAAAGCCGGAGATATCCGGGTCCGTCCTGATAGCTTGAGCCAGCGGCTCAATAGAGAAAGCAAACAGGAGTGGGGAAAGGGGGCAACCCTGTCTCGTCCCATTGGTTATGTTGAAACTATTGGATTGAAACCCTATTCCCTTAACTCTGGCAGACGGATTAGAATATAGAGCCTGAACCGCGGTAATAAATTGTTCTGGGATCCCAAAGGCGCGCAGAGTTACCCATAAGTACTCCCACCTCACACTATCAAAGGCTTTCTCAGCGTCTAATGACAGGGCTAGTGTGGGGGTATCTCTTTTTGCGCTTTCCAGCAATATGTCCAAGACGCACCGTGTGGCGTCTGGGCCTTCTCTTCGGGGTATAAATCCCACTTGGTCTGGGTGTATCAGAGTGGGGGTGATTTGGGCAAGGCGATTTGCTAATATCTTGGCGTAAAGTTTGGTGTCTATGTTAAGCAAAGAGATCGGACGATAGCTCCCACAGTCCTGAGGGTCCTTGCCTGATTTTAGTATGGTGGTAATTGAAGCTTCAAGAAATTCCTTCCGAAAACTGCCTTTGCTGAATACTTCGTTAAATACCTTACAGAGAATTGGAGAAATTTGAGGGGAGTAGGATTTATAGAATTGGCTCGTGAAGCCATCTTGGCCTGGGGATTTCGCAATTTTAAGGTCTCTAATGGCTAAGATGACTTCTTCAAGAGAGATAGGAGATGTCAAAGCTATTGTATCCGCTTGGTCCATTTGAGGGAGACTTAGGGAGGAGAGGTATCTGCGGATACTATCTGGGTCAAGAGTTTTCGTAGTGTCTGAGGAGCCTAGGTTATACAGCTGGTAGTAGAAATGTTTAAAAGCTTCTCCAATACCAGCTGGAGACGTTACACAGCCACTGCAGGTCTTTATAGAAGTAATTTTGGCTTGTGCTGTTCGGTTCCTAAGTTTCCTGGCCAATAAAGTAGAGACTTTATTATTATTATGATAGTAGACTTGTTTAAGTCTTTCTAACAAGGGCTGAGTTTCATTGACTTCCAGATCCTTTATCTGCTTAGTAATCTCTGACATTTGAGCATTTGTTGTAGTGGAATAAGAGTTAGATAGCTCGAGCTTCAAAGTTCTGAGTTGATAATTAATAGATGCGAGCAAGGTTCCTCGTGCCTTCCTAATCTGGGCGAACTTGTCAATAAAAAAAAACCCTGAGGTATGCCTTGAGAGTGGCCCAAAGCACCTCTTCCAAAAGAAGAGGAGTTCGATTGACACTCAGAAAAGTGGTGAGTGTTGATAAAGTCTCTGCCCTAATCTCAGGTGTAGTGACCAGAGAATTTTTGAGGCGCCACGACATGCCCGCCGCGTGCAGGGGGGGATTACCTAGTACAATTGTCAGGGAATCGTGGTCCGACCACGAGACCACTGAGATCGTCACGTCTGAGATCGCATCTAACAGATGTGAGCTTAAGAAGAAGAGATCAATCCGAATATGAGACTTATGGGGAGCTGAATAGAAAGTGTGTTCTCGTCTATTCGGATGAACCGCTCTCCAGACGTCATAAAGGTTGTACTGTTTAATTAAGTTTTGGAAGGCTGTAGATAACGGGCGTAGCGTCCTTTCTGATGTGGAAATCGGGGGGCCTGTTCTATCGACCAGGGGGTTCCAAATGAGGTTAAAATCCCCTCCCAAAATCACTTCTCCTTGGGTCACGGCTGACACCGACTCCAGCAGCTGTCTAAGAAATCGGATTTGCCCTGAGTTGGGTGCATAGATGTTTACCAATGTAAATAGTTTATAATTGAGTTTACAGATTAAAATTATAAAGCGTGCCTGGGGGTCTTTTTCTATGTAAATCGCTTCATATAGGATTGAGGAGCCAATCAGAATGGCAACCCCTCTAGCTTTGGAGTGGAAAGACGATGTAACTACAGTGGGGAATTTTCTGTATGTGTGTGCAAAATCAGTGTTAATTAGCCAATGTGTCTCCTGGATAAAAGCTACATCAATTTTATTGCGTGATAGCATGGTGAGCAATAAACTACGCTTGGTCGGGGAGTTAAGCCCTTGGGTATTAAGGGTTAGAAACTTCAATTCTGACATTTTAGATATTAGACTTTATTTCTCCAAATCCTATTTTAGGTAACTATGAGAGAGTTATGATAAGAGAAAAGGTACTATTCTTAATTATGAAGAGCCCACTATATGAGCTAAGGGAGAGGGATGCAGCGGGCAAAAGCCGCTCAAATTTGGGGGGTAAAGGGGAGTGGGGAAGGAGAGTAGCGGGAGGCTAGAGCTGCTTATATGATGAACTCTTAATTAGAATGTTTCGTGGTGCAAGAATAGAGGTGCAGACCTTAAGTGAAAAAAGGGGGGGGAAAAGGGGAAAGCAGAAGGATGTCAACAAATTTAACCAGAACCAAGAGGGGGAGTACCTGAGGAGAAGGGTTAACAAAGGAGGGGTAGTTAAGGGTGAAAACTGTAATGCAGTGTCTGTGGCGACTATTGCAGTAATTCCGGAATTTAAAGGTCCCTGAAGGAACTGATGTGGATCAGTCTAAGGGGGGGGAGGGGTAATATTAGTATATGTGGAGTACTGAGATGGGGGGGTGCCTGATTGAGGTTCTACTTCACTTGACAGGCTGAAGTCTGGAAGGAAGGGGATGAACTAATGACGACATGACTATGGGAAGAAATTGGTCTGTCCAATACTAACAAAGTGTAACAGAGCAACATAAACAACATTTCAAACATTTCAACCATTTCAAATATAACGTTCGAAGCAAGGGGGGGATTCAGATGTACAACAGTATTATAAAGAGGACTGCTGAGAGGGAATTATTGCATTTCTTAACTATGCAGAGATAAACTTATACAATAGCACCACAGTTGTATATAGATCATGAGAACAGTTCTACCTAGTGTGACCTGGCGCTGTGTGAATGATGACTTAGACAGTTAGTACTACTATGTGAAAGGTTAAGTGTGAATTGGCTTGCTAGATTCAACCTGCTTATCTTAATGCAGTATCCGTGGAATAAGACAAGGTGAGTAGGTTATGAAGATTTTGAGGGCTGATTAAAGACATATACCACCTTCCAGAGGATCCAATACGATTAATTTACGAGTGTTTTCTATGTAAGATGGTGACCTATGTCAAACAATCAATTAGGGCCAGGGTAGATTCTGCTATATACATAATTGTCTCACTATGTTGAGGAAGAAAAGTACTCCGTTAAAGTCTGAAATAGAGTGCCCAGTACCAGTAGGTTGTTGGGACTAGTAAATGTATCATGTGAGGGTGTACTTAAAGTGGGTTCCTAAGCGTAAAGCTAGTTAAGTTTATAAAAATATCCAGTCTATAAGCTAACTTGGGTATGAGCTGGGGAATAGGCCTATTGTGAATAGCATAAAGTGGTTAGGTATAACAATACAGCGTAAGCCATAATACAGTAAGAATCAAAACATATAAGCTAGGTGGTGAATTCCTAACAATAACATGAATAATTTACATTTACATTACCCGTCCATCTTCTTCTAGTCTCTGTTAGCTGAGAGTCCCGAGGGGATAAACAGTGTTATTTAGAGGGGAATGTCAGGGGAAAAAAGGGGGCAGAGACAACATATGAGTAGAAGAGAGGGCAGTCCGGTAGATAGAGACCTTGTGTGATTTAGCAAGGTGAATCACAGTGCGTTGAAAATTGAGACCTTCTCTTTACATCTGGGTTTTTTTCGAGGGCGGTGATGATGGGGGGCCTCCCCTTGAGGACTGAGAACTGAAGGCTTGGTGTTGAGGCCGCCAGGAGGCCGTTGTGGCATTGAGCTTCTTAGTATTTTCTTGTGGAGCTGGAGGATGGTTGTCTGACGGGAGGAGTTTCAGGAATTGTAGAATCTGGAAACCTTGGTCAAGAGTTGTGATGGTGTATGGGGTATCATTGAATTGAAAAAATATACGGACAGGAAAACCCCATCTGTATTTAATGTTGTTATTACGAAGGCATTGGGTAACTTGGTGAAAGAGTCTTCTCCTAGATAGAGTGTGGGCAGAGAGGTCTGGGAAAATCTGTATGTCCTGGAATGGGTCTTTCAATCTTTTATTCTGAAATGAAGCCCTGAGGACTCTCTCTTTAAATGTGAAGGAATGTAACCAAACAATTACATCTCTGGGAGACCCCATGGGTGCATTCCGTGGTCTAAGGACTCTATGAGCTCTGTCAATAAGGCTCTCCTGAGGGGAAGTAGAACCAAGTAGCTCTGTGAAGAGAGACTGTATGTGGGTAAGTAGCTCCGCTGGGCCAACTTCCTCAGAAACACCTCTTATTCTGAGGTTGTTCCGACGTGATCTATCCTCCTGATCTGCTAATTTGGTCTCCAAACCAGATATCATCTCTGCTAGTGATTGAGCGTAACTTAACAGATTGGAATGGTCAACATGTAGGTCTTCTTGTTTTTTTTCCAGAGAATCTGTTCTCTCCCCTAATAGGGAAATATCTCTCTTCAACTCAGACACCGATGCCTTAAGTTCTTGCTTTAGAGAAGTGTAGTGTGAGTCCATTTTGTTTGATAGATCTTTGATGGATTCAAGGATAGAAGAGGAAGGGTGAGCTACTCTCTCTGTAGAGAGGGACAGGGACCGAAAAGATTCTTTGGCGGAGATGATGGAGTCCCTTGAGTCTTCATCAGACAGGTCCTGGTCAAATGTATTCTTGTTTGAGAAATGATCTGAAAGTGTCCGTTTCGGTATGTCACCATGTTTCTGTTTCTTTCTTTGTGAATGGGCCATCTTACTCATAATCGATCATATAAATTAGAGACTCACTAGGTGGGGTTCCAGTGTTGATTTCAGCGATAAATCGTGGAGCAGAGAGAATGTGTAAGGCACCCCCCAGGCGGTGGCGCCTAGCCCAACATGGGATAACGAGCTGCCGGTTAAGAATCAAGTGTGCAGTCTGGAAATAGTCTCTTCAATGATACTGAGTTATTCCCCCTCTCTATTCACTCAATTTTAATTGAAGGTGTACTGAGAGATGCTTCTATGGTAGGTGACTCTCTCCCCAGGGGATTGCTCTCTCCCGAGCGAGTAAGGATAAGGGGAGTATGGGGTATGACCCGTGGGCACAGTGGGCCAACGGGAAAGGGAGGGGAGAGAGGTCAGATACATATAGTAACAGGTAGTTTTCCACCATAGAAAAAAGGAGCAATATAGTTGAGATGTTGATGGCGTACAGCTGGGAAAAATAGTAAGGGGGGATTGGCGGGGGGTTAAGAGTTCCCACAGGTAACAGGTCAGGTTATCTGTAAATCTTTATGCCTGACTAAGCATAGGTAATGTTTCTCAGTAGTGCCTAATATAGCAGTTCCCTCTGCATAGTAGCTTTATAGGTTAAGGACACTGCAGGTAAACATCAGTAGATGTTTCAATCCTCAAGTAACTTATAACAGGAGAAGGAAAAATAAAGTTTCTCCACATGTAGTGCTGAGGAGTATGGAGGAAATCAGTATCTGAGGGAATCACAGCAACTAGAAGGGTAGATGCTTTAAATGTAGGACTTTCTAGTTCTTGTCTGCAGAAACTTTGAGCTGGTGTAAGTAACTTTTGTATGTGGGCAGACAGTATTTGTAACCAGAGTGAGATAATACTGATATGAGCTGTATGTGGGGCCTCACCATGTCTGAGTTATTAGGCAATGTAAGTTGAACTGCCTTTGTAGCAGTGTTTGTGAGGCCTTGTGGGTAGAGACAAGTGTCTTTAGTGTGCTCAGTTTGTTTGGAGCAAGTATACTGTTCCCAATTACGTCTATAGTGAAATGTTAGCCCACGTGGAGACTGCTTACCCTGAGGACCGGAGCTGCAACTGTTTCTTCAATCTCCTCTGTCTGTGGAGCTGGGATGGAGGTTCCGGTGGGTAAGCAAATGCGGTCCAGTCTCAGAGGTGGTTTACTGTGATCCAGATAAGGTGGGTGAAAAGAGGTATACCCTTGCGCTGCACCGGGTTGAAATGGCATACCCGCCTGAACAGCGGTAATGCGAGGACAACTCTCCGATGGGTTCAAAGCAGCCGCGGTCACTTGATGGCTGCGCGAGAGTGGCTGAAGACACCGGGTGGTGCATGCACTGTCCATGAGGCTTGAGGGTATCAGTGGTAGCCAGAGGAGGGTGATACCAGACAGTTGGGGTCAGCCTGTACTTTCGGGTAATGCGGATCCGGAAGTCTGTCAGTGATAGCACCGCAATTAAACGTGGCGCAGCAAAAATTTCCCAAACAAGTTAGGATATCCAATCTTCTGGGGTGAAATCCGGGCTTAAAATATGCAGAGTGATAGTCCCAAAGAGGATAGGGAGACAAGGGATAAAAAATAAAGAGGCTTTTAGGGGATAAAAGAAATAAAAACAGAATTGGTCTGCAGAGCACTCCTTTAGTGCGACCACTTGCTTGAATGGCAAACTCCGCCCCCCTACACGCACAGTTTTTAAGGGAGCAATAGTATGCATCCCCATGTGATGCACACAGCCTTAAAGGAACACTCTGTCTTAACGGGACAGTGGCACGTGCACGCACACAAACACACAGAGCACTCTCAGCCTTTAAAACGACAACTTGCACCACACGCATACAGCGTAAAGGGGACAGATCACTGTATTGTTCACGCAGCGCAACCTTAAAGGGCAGTTCGGCACCTGCGTACACAGTCTTTAAGGTACAGGCACACACAACCTTTAGTGGTTAAATGCACACTGCCTTAATGGGATGCTCTGTCTTAAAGGGACAGGGGCACGTGCACAGCCTTTAAAAGGACAACTTGCATCATAACCACACAGTGTTAAAGGAACAGCTCACACCATGTACACCTAGTGCAGCCTTAAAGGGCAGCTCACCGCCTGCTCACACAGTCTTAAAGGGGCAGGCACACACAACCTTTAGTGGGTATAGTCACACCACATGCACACAGTCTTAAAGGGAGTGATAACAGTATACATCTGCACGCAATGCACACAGCCTTAAAGGAACATCTCACACCATGCACAGTCTTTAAGGGGAAGGCACATAGGCTTTTAAGCACACCCAAATGCACACAGCCTTAAAGGGGCACCCAGTATTAAAGTGACAGACACAAGAGCAGACTTTAAAGGGGAAGCTAACACAACACACAGTTTTAATGGTACAGGTGCCACGATGTTCACACACAGCTTTAAAAGGACAGCTCATGGCATTCACGCACAGCCTTAAATGCTATAAATGGATGGTTTATGGTACACACAGATTTAGAGGCCGAATTATCAAGTTCCGAATGGAGCTTGATGCCCCCTGTTTTCGCGCAAGCGTAAGCTGTCAGCATTTACTGATGTGCGGCGGGCATGATACGCTACATTGTATCATGTCCGTCCTCACTTTAGTAAATCGGCCCCTTAGACATGGCTCAAGGCAATCATAAAAAGAGTTATAGAGATTTTATGGCATTCGCACAAAGCCATGAGCTGTGCTTTTAGTCTGTGAGTGGTTTTTTGTTGTTGAGCTGACAGTTTGAAAGGTTCCCCAATCAGCCCTCTAGTCATACGGCACCTTTGTTTTAGAGAGATGATTGGAAAATATTTCAAACTGTTAGTTCAACAAAAATATTTCTTTTCAAGTTGGTGGCCAGAGGGCAGGGTATTTGAATTTCAGCGCTACATTAAAAAGTAAGTTATAGCGCATCTTCATAACAACTGAAGAGTTAAACTCCTTCTAAAATATCTATAACATATTAGATTTGTTTAAACAAAGGGAAAGTTACTATCACTTTAAGGACTGTGTGCATTGTGTGAGGGTGTCCGTGCCTTTAAGACTGTGCAAGTGATCTGTGCTGTTAAGGCTGTGTGTGCTGTGTTTGTGTACCTGTACCATTAAAACTGTGTGTGTGTGGTGTGAGCTCCCCCTTTAAAGTCTGCGTTTCTGTCTGTCACTTTAAAACTGGGTGCCCCTTTAAGGCTGTGTGCATTTGGGTGTGCTTAAAAGCCTATGTGCCTGCCCCTTAAAGACTGTGCATGGTGTGAGATGTTCCTTTAAGGCTAAGTGCATTGCGTGTGGATGTATACTGTTATCACTCCCTTTAAGACTGTGTGCATGTGGTGTGACTTTACCCACTGAAGGTTGTGTGTTCCTACCCCTTTAAGACTGTGTGAGCAGGCGGTGAGCTGCCCTTTAAGGCTGCACTAGGTGTACATGGTGTGAGCTGTTCCTTTAACACTGTGTGGTTATGGTGCAAGTTGTCCTTTTAAAGGCTGTGCACGTGCCCCTGCCCCTTTAAGACAGAGCATCCCTTTAAGGTGGTGTGCATTTAACCACTAAAGGTTGTGTGTGCCTGTACCTTAAAGACTGTGTACGCAGGTGCCGAGCTGCCCTTTAAGGTTGCGCTGCGTGAACATTACGGTGATCTGTCCCCTTTAGGCTGTATGCGTGTGGTGCAAGTTGTCCTGTTAAAGGCTGAGAGTGCTCTGTGTGTTTGTGTGTGTGCACTTGCCACTGTCCCGTTAAGACAGAGCGTCCCTTTAAGGCTGCGTGCATCACATGGGGATGCATACTATTGCTCCCTTACAAACTGTGCGTGTAAACTCACTAAAAGGTTGTGTGTGCCTGCCCCTTTAAGACTGTGCACTGGCATTGAGCCCTTTAAGGTTGCGCTGTGTGCACATTATGGTGATCTGTCCCTTTAAAGCTGTGTGCACAGGTGTTGAGCTGCCCTTTAAGGTTGCGCTGCGTCCACATTATGGTGATCTATCCCTTTAAGGCTCTGTGCGCAGGTGTCGAGCTGCATGAACATTACTGCTCTCTATCCCTTTAAGAGTGTGTGCGTGTGGTGCTAGTTGACCCTTTGTGTGGTTTCTGTCTGTCCCTTTAAGACTGTGTGACCAGGTGCTATCCTGCCCTTTAAGGCTGTGTGCACATTATTTCCTCAGCAGTTTGTACAGTTGTTACTGACAGAGCTGCTTTATTTTTATTTATTTTTTTATTTTTTTATATATTTATTTATTTCCAGCAATATATAACATTATAAATGAGCAGTAAAAAGATACATTATTTCCTGCGCCACACAGGGGCAGATGGTATTTTGCCAGCAGGGCCACATCACAATAGAAAAGCAACTACAAGTTTTTCATATTTACACATCTTGCTGGGTTTTTCTTTTTTCCCGCCTAAAAACCTATCCTACAGCACCCACCTGGGAGTACTTCCTAACAAACAACAACAAAAAAAGAAAGAAGGAAAGGAGAGAACACCAACTTCTATATAAACCACTCACTTAATAATGTACTGAGCATTAAAGGTAATTCCCTTCAACTTATCCCTAAGTCTCTACGTCTTGTGCTACGCATTATGGTCTGTTCTTGGCTAATACTCGTATTCCCTTATCATTCATTCTCCACTAACCATCCATACAAAAAAAAAAGGTAGTGATTAAATAGTTATACCGATTTGCCTTCCCCTTCCCTTCCAACTCCTCTCCCACCTCCACTCTATATATCATATTATGCTACAACAACCCAGTCCCCCCTTTCAAGACTGTGTGGTTTTTGTCTGTCCCTTTAAGACTGTGTGACCAGGTGCTATCCTGCTCTTTAAGGCTGTGTGCTCATTATTTCCTCAGCAGTTTGTACAGTTGTTACTGAGAGGGCTGCTTTAAGTGACTGTGTACAGTAAACAGTTACAAATGTATAAAACCTATAGGCTGAGGGTTTGATACAATGTATCCATGTAGGTGAGCAGAGCTGGCTGGCTGTGGAAAGTCTATGGGGAGAACAGGGACTTTACACCCCAAAATATGACTCCCCTTTTTGTTCCTGGAGACACAAACACTGCAGAATTGTTGGTAGCCCTCATCTGAACACCCACGCCAATTTTTGTAGAAAAATAATGAGATATGGCTGAGAAAATAATTGAGAACACTAAACCAAGGTTTTCATCTGCTTGTGCCAGGCAATGGGATACTAAAGTACTGTTCAACTCTTTGTGTTAGTGAAGGGCTAATATACACTGTGCTGCTCTCTGTGCTAGTAAAGGGTTAATACACACTGTGCTGCTCTCTGTGCTAGCGAAGGGTTTATACACACTGTGCTGCTCTCTGTGCTAGTAAAGGGTTAATACACACTGTGCTGCTCTCTGTGCTAGTGAAGGGTTAATACACACTGTGCTGCTCTCTGTGCTTGTGAAGGGTTAATACACACTGTGCTGCTCTCTGTGCTAGTGAAGGGTTAATATACACTGTGCTGCTCTCTGTGCTAGTAAAGGGTTAATACACACTGTGCTGCTCTCTGTGCTAGTGAAGGGTTATTACACACTGTGCAGCTCTCTGTGCTAGTGAAGGGTTAATACACACTGTGCTGCTCTCTGTGCTAATAAAGGGTTAATACACACTGTGCAGCTCTCTGTGCTAGTGATGGGTTAATACACACTGTGCTGCTCTCTGTGCTAGTGAAGGGTTAATACACACTGTACTGCTCTCTGTGCTAGTGAAGGGTTAATACACACTGTGCAGCTCTCTGTGCTAGTGAAGGGTTAATACACACTGTGCTGCTCTCTGTGCTAGTGAAGGGCTAATATACACTGTGCTGCTTTCTGTGCTAGCGAAGGTTTTATACACATTGTGCTGCTTTCTGTGCTAGTGAAGGGCTAATACACACCGTGCTGCTCTCTGTGCTAGTGAAGGGTTAATACACACTGTGCAGCTTTCTGTGCTAGTGAAGGGTTAATACACACTGTGCTGCTTTCTGTGCTAGTAAAGGGTTAATACACACTGTGCTGCTCTATGTGCTAGTGAAGGGGTTAATACACTGTGCTGCTCTCTGTGCTAGTGAAGGGTTAGTACACACTGTGCTGCTCTCTGTGCTAGTGAAGGGTTAATACACACTGTGCTGCTCTCTGTGCTAGTGAAGGGTTAATACACACTGTGCAGCTCTCTGTGCTAGTGAAGGGTTAATATACACTGTGCAGCTCTCTGTGCTAGTGAAGGGTTAATACACACTGTGCAGCTCTCTGTGCTAGCGAAGGTGTGCACACACACCACACACACACCACATACACACACACCACATACACACACACACACACACACACCACATACACACACACCATATACACACACACCATATACACACACACCATATACACACACACACCACATACACACACACACCACATACACACACACCACATACACACACACCACATACACACACACCACACACACCACATACACACACACACACACACACACCACATACACACACCACACAGCTTTCTGTGCTAATGAAGGGTTAATACACACTGTGCTGTTCTCTGTTAGTGAAGGGTTAATACACACTATGCAGCTTTCTGTGCTAGTGAAGGGTTAATACACACTGTGCAGCTCTCTGTGCTAGTGAAGGGTTAATACACACTGTGCAGCTCTCTGTGCTAGTGAAGGGTTAATATACACTGTGCAGCTCTCTGTGCTAGTGAAGGGTTAATACACACTGTGCAGCTCTCTGTGCTAGCGAAGGTGTGCACACATACACACACACACCACATACACACACACACCATATACACACACACCACATACACACACACACACACCACATACACACACACCACATACACACACACCACATACACACACACACACCACATACACACACACTATACACACACACCATACACACAAACACACCATATATATACACACAACATATATACATATACACACAACATATATACATATACACACAACATATATACATACACACACACACACACACCATATACACACACACACAGACACACACACCATATACACACACCATACACACACCCTATATACACACACACACACCATATACACACCATATACACACCATATATACACACACACAACATATTATTATTATCGGTTATTTGTAGAGCGCCAACAGATTCCGCAGCGCTATACACACACACACCATACATACACACCCTATATACACACACACCATATACACACCACATATATATATACACACACACACACCATATACACATACACACACACACACACCCATATACACACACACACACCATATACACACACACATACACACACACACAACCATATATACACACACACCATACATACACACCATATACACACCATATATACACACACACACACCATATATATATATATACACACACAACATATACACACATACCACATACACACACTATATACACACACACACGCACACCATATACACACACACACACCATATACACACAACACACACACACAACATATATATATATATACACACACACACACACACACAACATATATACACACACACACTCTTATTAAAGAACAAAAAAAATCTGTCTAAGTATTTTGGTTGGCTCCTAGAGTCCTAGAATACATTTGTTAAGCCCTGACTTACCTTTTCTGCAATGTGCTGTTCCTTGTACCGCACTGGAGTTCAGGAAATGGAAGGAAATTAAAAAGAGAGGAACATAGCAAATATTTTCATTGCGATAGAACGGAACAGTGACACCTGCAGAGAGAAATTAAAAGTGCAGGCAAAAAAATTGTTTAGCTGCCACTGCCGTTCTTTCTGCAGAGACCCTTCAGTTTCTGCGATAAGAACGCTGATCACACAGTGTTCTGCTTTGGGGCTCTGTGTTAGTGAAGGGTTAATACAAAGAACAGGGAAGAACCGAGCAAGCACTCCAAAGGGGTAGTGTAAAATCAAATACAAATTTTATTGAAGCAAAAAACGATTAAAAACAGCAAAAGCTACATGCTCTTGTGGAGCCAAGGAAAAGCTGACAGACAACCGGCATGGAGACTGACGCGTTTCGCGCCCCCTAGTGGTGCTTATTCATAGACATAACAAATGCACATACTGAACCCCCTTATAAAGGAAACACCTGTAGCTGATAGGCTAAAAAAAACAGGTATAAACCAATCATATATCAAAAGATAGCAAACAGGTGAAACCTACCAAGGGGGACAGTAGGTGCATGAAAAAAACAGATCCAAAGTTTACATACATTGTTATTTGAACAAAATATATAGATTTATACAAATTTGAACGTACATGTATATACAGATGCTTTTGTAAACATACTCTCAGAACTTAGAAATAGAGACAACAAAGCAATACAGCTAAAAATCCCTGAAGTTATTGTATACCAAATATTTAGGCAAAAGATTATTACATATATATATATATATATATATATATATATATATATATATATATATATATATATATATATATATATATATATATATATATATATATATATATATATATATATATATGATATAGCCCTATAAGGGATCACA